>NW_026511865.1:195000-411033 GCF_027579735.1 Bombina bombina | reverse complement strand
TACACTGAACAGGGAAATAACATGAGAGTGCACAAGGCTCATCCCTTCGGCTGTCCCGGGACAGACATACTGATTTGCTGCTTAGAAGTCCTTTACAACTGAGGAACTTTTGAGGTAAAATATCTTCCTTTTTTACATAGAGATGTTCAGGTGATATTTTTTAGCCAGTTTTTTACAGCTATACTGCATCACTTTCAAGTGTTTCAACATTTGGGTATTATGTCCCTTTAAACAACTTTCCAATTTACTTCTATTATCAAATTTGCTTCATTCTCTTGTTATCCATTGCTGAAGAACCGACAGGAAGCTGAACACATCTAGTTAGCCAATCACAAGAGACAAATGTGTGCAGGCACCAATTAGCAGCAGCTCCCACTAGTGTATGATATGTGCGTATTCATTTTAAAACAAGGGGTACTAACAGAACAAAGCACATTTGTAAATAGACGTGAATTTAAAAGTGTCTTAAAATGACCTGCTCCATCTGAATCATGCAAGTTTAATTGTGACTTTTCCATCCCTTTAAATAGAGTTGCAGGTACAGGAGGAAAAACACAAGCTTGGCGAGTAGTGACCATGTTATTGAAGTTGTAACGAGGAGTTTAATGTCCTTTTACAGGTGGGGGAACACACTTGGAGATGCAAAATGGAATTATTAATTTCTAATTTAAGTATGAAAAAAATCACTGTAATAACTTTGACATATCATCCCACACTATTCAAGATAAGTATAGAACGGGATGACGTCATTTGCACATTAATCTTGGTAGGAAAATTTAAAAGAACACCGGTGTTCTTTCAGATTTTGCTCTTGTCGAATTTTGCTACCTTAATGTGCGCATAGTTTGTTAGTAAATTTTGATGGTCTACCTTCATACAATCAATGTAGTGCGGCCGTGCCTGGCAGCTAATGGGTTTATCCAGTGATGGGATAGCTGTACAGTGACCCCGGGTTATCAGGATATTGATGACGTACGGTAGTAGGAACGTTATTGTACCAAGGTAGACCGTCAAAATTTGCTACCTTGAACTGCGTATGCGCGCATGTCCATGGATGCCTCTAACAATGAAGGTGGGGATAATCAGGCTGTCCTTCAAAATTTAACAACAAACGATGTGCACATGCTTATAATTACTTAATTGCATTCCACACATTTTTGAAACATATATGAAGTGCAAATTCAATTACATAATTGTGCGCATGTGCACATTGAGGTAGCAAAATCCGACAGAACACAGGCTCTTTAGCCACTGACAGTAATATACCCACTGTATAAGTTAGCTCTACTGGATTCTTAGCAACTGAGCATACTGTCCCCTAGCACATTGTTTCTCAATGGTGGTCCTCAATTACCCCCAACAAGCCAGATTTTCATTATAGCTGAACTAGAGCACAAGTGAAGTAATCAGCTGATCAGTAACCATGGTTACTAACCTGCTCTCATCCATCAGCTGATTATTTCACCAGTGCTCTAATTCATCTGTAATGAAAACCTGACCTGTTGGGGGTACTTGAGGACCACCTTTGAGACACACTGACCTAGCATACCCGGTAAGCTGAGTACACGTGTATCAGACAGGAGCACGTGTTACTGGTAGTTGAAGTAACAACTACGATGTGCATGGATGTCTGAGCGTGCACGTAGCTTACCTGCGTATGCCAAATGAGAGTGAAAGAAATGTTACAATGGATCGTGTCACAAAGGGTTGTCAGCAGCATATCCACAAATGGTTCTAGTGAACTGTGAAATACTGTGCCTCTATCACATCTGACTTGCTTGTCCCTTTATCGTCACTACAGTATCCTGATAACCCAGCGTCACTGTACAGTTATCCCATCACTGGATAACCCCATTAGCTGCCAGGCACGGCCGCACTACATTCTGTATACCCCTCCCTGGCAGGCAAGGGGTTAAAGCGCTGTCTGCCGCCCCGCACGTAGCTCATGGCGGACACCTCAGGGATGAACAGCCTCAGCTCTCCTCTCTCTTCCTTCCCTGCAGCTCCACTGCTCTCCCTGGGCAGGAACACATACTCCCGAAGCCCCATCCGCGGGTCCCCTTCTTCGCCCATTATTATATTTATTGAATTAAAACACTGGTAACATGCTCAGCACAAGCCGCACAAAAATGCCGTAGCAGGAAGTTGCTACTAAGCGGCCACATTGGTTGGGGAACCTCTAACGTGGTAAACAACACACTGTGCACAAGTGCATTATATATACATTTACAAACACAGCCGCATGCACTATTCTACATATTATAGATCCTGTTACAGTGTCTGCAGCTGCTGCCTGGTATTTAACACGGGCTATGACTGGTTTGTGTCATCCGAATGACCTTCCTAAGATGGCTGCCAGTTGCGGTTCCCTAAAACTTTGCGCCATGCTTGCCGCGTACTGATTGGTTAATAGTAAGGAAGGGGCGGGTCCCGAAGGTTCTGGATAGTAGCGCGGAGCCCGGTAACGGGAAGCGGCGCGATGAATCACAAGAGCAAGAAACGCATCAAAGAGGCTAAGCGGAGCGCCAGGCCCGAACTCAAGGACTCTCAGGACTGGACCCGGCACAACTACTATGAGGTTTATGGGCTGAACCCCAACGGTTTACGGGTGAGAAATGGGGACCGGGGGTTACAAAGACAAAGTATAGGGAAGTAAATAGCAGCACATGAAGTATATAAATTAGTTGGGGTACCGAGAGACTGGGGAGCCTCAGTGAGACAGGCACAAGTCTTGTTGTGCAACCGAGGTTGGTCAGGGAAGCCGGGGAATTTGAGAGTAATGGGTGGACCAAGATTATATAACCCCGGTGAAAGAGTGTAGGGGGACCCACGTGAGGGCGATAGGGAGATGCTAAGAAGTCAGAAAGCCAGAGACCAGCATAGGGAGATAAGGGACCAGGGCTGAGAGAGAAAAGAGACCAGAACAAAGCGAGGATAAAAACCTAGAACTATAGAGAAGCATTCTGCTATATAGGAAAAGTTATTACTCTTTATTCAGCAGCATATGCACATATGCCGGGATTGTTACTTTCAAACTTTGCATGTAGTCAGAGAGTTACTATTGGTTTGTATGATACAGATGACATCTTCACTGACACAATACACCATGAGAGATCTCAGTCATTGTGTTTGAATCTTTGTCCTTTAGTCACACACTAATACCATTTTTACTAGAAGCTTATTTGCTAAGGGACACAATCATGAGATAGCATAGCACCCTATTGGTTTTTAGCTTTTATTATTGAACTGCCTCGTTCTTCTAGCTGTGGTTTTAACCCTGGCAAAGGGTCCAACATATAACTCCTTAGCAGGATATGATTAGGGAGCCAACCAGATCAACATACATGCGCGCAGCCAATCAGAATCGGTAAAGATGCCGATGTGCCAGTCTAAAGAGTGCAATCAGAATCTCTGGGGAATCAACACAGTGTTGAAAGCGTTGTACTATTGTGTCCCTTTTTAGAATGAGAGATAAAAGGCAACTTGGAGAGTTAAAGGACCAGTAAACACAGCAGATTTGCATAATCAACAAATGCAAGATAACAAGACAATACAATAGCATTTACTCTGAATTTCAAATGAGTAGTAGATTCTTTTCTAACACATTTCTAAGTTATGTATATTTCCACTCCCCCCTGTACCATGTGATAGCAATCAGCCAATCACAAATGCATATAGTATAGTCTGAGTTCTTGCACGTGCTCAGTAGGAGCTGGTGACTCAAAAAAGTGTAAATATAAAAGACTTTGCACATTTTTTTTAATGGAAGTAAATTGGAAAGTTGTTTAAAATTGCATGCTCTATCTGAATCATGAAAATTTAATAAAGCCTGAGTGTCCCTTTAAAGGGATATGAAACCCAAAAATGTTCTTTTATGTTTTAGATAGAGCGTACAATGTTTTTTCTATTTACGTCTATTATTTTTCTTTGTTCTCTTGGTATCCTTTGTTGAGAAGCCAGGATGTATGCTTATTATCTTGCCCATTTCTGGAGCACTATAAGGCAGCAGTTTTGCAACAATGTTACCCATTTGCATGAAGTAGTGCTCCAGATTCCTTCCTAGGTATCTCTTCAACACAGAATATCATGTTAATAAAGCAAATCGGATGATATAAGTAAGTTTTATTTTTTTACATTGTATGCTCTGAATCACAAAATACATTTTTGGGGTTTCATCCCTTTTAAGTGAGGGATGTGGGGTCCAAGGAGAGACAAGCCTGAAGGGAGAACTAGCGGTGAGGCTGAAGAGATATGGGGTCTTTGGCACCAGAGAGTCAGGGACTTGATTATGTGGGTTACGGGTGAAGATGAGATGGTTATAGTATTTTTAGGTTGTGACTTTCAAAATCCTATTGTGCCGATGACAAGGGCAGTTGAACAATTCTATTCAGACTGGATCTTTGGTTGTATTTTTGAGAATGTCTCTGTTGCAGGATGATGTTGAGCGTGTGGATGCCAACCAACTCAATCTAGAGGAGTTCATTGAACGATATGAGAAACCTTATAAGCCTGTGGTGATATTGAACGCTCAGATGAGTTGGCCTGCTCAAGAGAAATGGACTTTGGAGAGACTGAAACGCAAGTACCGAAATCAAAAGTTTAAATGTGGTGAGGACAATGACGGTTACTCTGTTAAAATGAAAATGAAATATTATATTGAGTACATGGAGGGAACCAAGGACGACAGTCCTTTATACATCTTTGACAGTAGTTACGGAGAGCACCCCAAAAGGAGAAAATTGTTGGAAGATTATGAGGTTCCAAAGTATTTTCGTGATGATCTCTTTCAGTTTGCTGGTGAAAAACGCCGCCCACCCTACAGGTATTTCAGCAAGTGAATGATGGCCTAATACTAAAGGATTTTTTTTCCATGCATAGATCATGTCATGAGTTTGAAATTGTGTGTTGTTGTTTTTTTTTTGTTTTTTTTTATTATATTCCCTGTTCTTGTGACATTTCCAGTTCTTCAGAAGGCTGACCCTGCAATATTCCATACCAGGGTTCCACAAACCTAGGAGCCAGGGAGCTGCTGGCTTCTAGAATTTTACCCATGGCTCCTTACTTTTGGATTATTAGCCATGTGTCTATATACAAATACCACTGTTACATTTTAAACAGATTTGTTGACTCTTGTTCTGTTCAGTGATTATTTCTTTATTGTAGTATCTAAATCTGTGTGTATCCCTCAGCAAAGGGGGATACAATGCTTTAAAAGGGGTAAAGAATGTTTGTTAGCTGCTGTATTCAATACATAAAGTTTTAATTGTTGGAAACTTATCGTTTCTTAAAGGGACAGTAAACAGCTTGAAATTTTTATATAAAATGTTTACGCATAATGTTAAACTGCAATATATTTTCATTCTATATATTTTGCCCCCTTTTCATGTAATGTTGCTTTGGAAATTGAGGAATTTATAATTTTCAGACCTCCCAAAGCTATCCCTGCTACATATCTACCCCTAATTGGCTTTATCTGATAACGGCAAAACAATGCATTTTATAGTTACTCTATGACAGTGACTGGCTTTGTCTGCAGACTAAAGCCCAAATTGGTGTCTCCTACAAATAAGGTGCAAAAATGTTGGGTGTAATTTGACTGTTAATAAATAATTGCAGTAAAAAGGATGATAATTTTTTTTAAAAACATTAAGACTTAGCTGGTATGTTTTCCTATAGCAACAGAACTGTCTTGTAATTACAACTGCCCCTTTAAGTCTGATGGATAAATCTCTTCTCTTTCTAATTGGCTGCAGAGTAAAACTGTACTGGGGGTAAGAAAAAAAGTGATTTTATATTTTATTAGTATTTTTTCTCAACTATTGGGTAATATCTAGAGTTTCAAATAGATTTTACTGTTAAAGGGACACTGAACCCACATTTTCTTTTATGATTTGGATAGAGCAGGCAATTTTAAGTAACGTTCTAATTTACTCATATTTTTCTTTGTTCTCTTCCTATCTTTATTTGAAAATCATGAATGTAAATCTTAGCAGCCAGCTCATTTTAGGTTCAGCACCATGGATGGCACTTGCTTATTGGAGGCTGACATTTACCCACCAATAAGCAAGCATAACCCAGGTTCCTATGCATCACATTCCTACTTTTTAAATAAAGATAACAAGAGAACGAAGAAAAAAATTGATAATAGGAGTAAATTAGAAAGTTGCTTAAAATTGCTGCTCTTATCTGAATCATTAAAGAAATTTTTTTTTTGCGTTTAGTGTCCCTTTAAATGTAGTACTATAACCTAATGAAGAGTGCATGTTATAATTCTATATGCTCATAACCAAACCTAGGACTATCTGGGGTAGGCAAAATGAGCTTTGGGAATAGCTGCCTTAAAGGGACACTGAACCCACATTTTTTCTATCATGATTCAGATAGCGCATTCAATTTAAGCAACTTTCTAATTTACTCCAATTATCAAATTTTCTTCATTCTCTTGGTATCTTTATTTGAAATGCAAGAATCTAAGTTTAGATGCCGGCCATTTTTGGTGATTAACCTGGGTTCTTGCTGATTAGTGGATAAATTCACTCACTAATGAACAAGTGCTGTACAGTGTCCTCAACCAAAAAAAAAATCAAATAAAGATAGCAAGAGAATGAAGAAAAATTGAGAATAGGAGTAAATTAGAAAGTTGCTTAAAATTGCATGTTCTATATCTGAATCACAAAAGAAAAAAATTGGGTTCAGTGTCCCTTTAAACTAACGGTCAAGTAACTGAAATCTCTGTTACATAGTGCCTCTTCCGCTCTTGAACCATTTTGTTATAGTTTTAAGTATAGAGCTATATTGCCACCTCATGCTAACTTACAATCTCTGAACTGACATAGATGGTTTGTGATGGGTCCCCCACGGTCTGGTACAGGAATCCACATTGACCCGTTGGGTACCAGTGCCTGGAACTCGCTTGTTCATGGTCATAAGCGCTGGTGCCTATTTCCCACCAACACCCCAAGAGAGTTGATCAAAGTGACTCGAGACGAAGGGGGCAACCAGCAAGATGAGGCAATCACATGGTTCAATGTAATCTACCCTCGCACACAGCTTCCAACGTGGCCCCCTGAGTTTAAACCTCTTGAGGTAGTGCAGAAGCCAGGAGAGACCGTGTTTGTTCCAGGTAAGTACTTGATCGTTTAAAAAAGGAAAAACATAAACTATTCCTGCTTCTCTTTTTGTAATAGAATGAGACTCCCTGGCTCTATATACAACACCAATACACCTGAGCTTGGGTAGGGTGCTTTAACCAATGCAAGATGGTCAGTACAGAGTAGTTACACAAAACAAGGGGCACATCAACTTCCAAATATGGTCATACTCTTCTTAGTTACCGTATTATGTGACTAAGATCCCAATTTTAGTGTAAATGGAGGTGATCTTTGCAGCATGTAAGAAAAAAAAAAGTTTATTTGCAAGTAGACACGTGCCAAATAACCCCTGTCTTGTGTAACTATTTTGTCTCATTGGCTGAAAATGTGTGCTAAACCAAAGTTTGTTTTTTTGTTGTTGTTGTTTTTTGTGTTTTTAAAAAGAAAAAGGCTGACCACTTCCATTTGTTAAAGCACCCAATCCAAGCTCAGGTGTGTGAACTCCTTTACAGTGAGTTGGCTGGCATCCACACGTGCTTGTGCGTTTTTTGTTTGTTTTTTCTCAACGGGATTTTCTAATGCAAAAATAAAATGTCAAATTCATTCGGATCAAGTGAATGCTTAGACACAACACGCCAGTTATCACTTTGATATATTTTCACAATCCTCATGCATATAAGTAACGGAAGGAACGCAAGACTCCAGTTTTATACTGAAAAAGAATATTAAGCTTTCAGCTTTGTCTGAAATTTCTGTTCTCCTAGAGCTTCTTTAAAGGGACAGTCAACTCAAAAAAAGTTGTTTAAAAAGATAGATAATCCCCTTTATTCCCCAGTTTTGCATAAGTTTTTTATTACTAGACTTTTTACCTCTGTGATTAGCTTGTATCTAAGCCTCTTCTGACAGCCCCCTGATCACATCACATGACTGTTTATTATCTATTGACTTGCATTTAAAGGGACATTATACACTCATTTTTTCTTTGCATAAATGTTTTGTTGATGATCTATTTATATCGCCCATACAGGGTTTTTTTAAAAAAAAAATGTATAGTTTTGCTTATTTTTAAGTAACATTGCTCTGATTTTCAGACTCCTAACCAAGCCCCAAAGTTTTATTTGAATACCGTCAGCTACCTTCTCCAGCTTGCTCCTGTTTGTGTAAAGGGTCTTTTCATATGCAAAAGGAGGGGGGAGTGTCTTATTTCCCACTTGCAGTGGGCTTTCCAGCTACCTTTTCAACACAGCTAAACATAGAACTTCTAAGTAAGTTTTTAAACATTTTATACTGGATTTTTATATCGGTATCTGTGCATCTTATTCTTTATAGTAGTATCTATTACATGCAGTTATATGAAAATGAGTGTATATTGTCCCTTTAAGCCGTTTAGTGCTGTGTTGAGCACACTTATCTATGTGGCTCACATTAATTCTACTCAGCGTGTGCAATAATTCATATAATATATGTAATATGCATTTGTGATTGGCTGATGGCTATCACATGGTGCAAGGGGGGTGGAAATAGACATAACTTTGAAATGTGTCAGAAAAAAAAAATCTTCTACTCATTTGAAGTTCAGACCAAGTGCTATTGCATTGTCTTGTTATCATGCATCTGTTGATTACGCAAATCTACTGTATTTACTGGTCCTTTAAGAGCCCTAACAGGTCATCATTTTTGAGAGTTTTGATACTTTCTATGGTCCCACACAGACATAATTAGGAAGTATTGTGCTTCCTTTTAAAGGGACAGTCAAGTAAAAAAAAAATCTTTCATGATTTAAATAGGGCATGTAATTTTTAAACAACTTTCCTGTTTACTTTTATCACCAATTTTGCTTTGTTCTTTTGGTATTCTTAGTTAAAAGCTAAATCTAGGAGGTTCATTTTCTAATTTCTTAGACCTTGAAGGCCGCCTCTAATCTGAAAGCATTTTGACAGTTTTTCACCACTAGAGGGAGTTAGTTCATGTTTTTCATATACATAACATTGATCTCACACGTGAAGCTCCTAGGAGTGAGCACTGATTGGCTAAAATGCTAGTCTGTCAAAAGAACTGAAATAAGGGGGGAGATTGCAGAGGCATTAGATACAAGGTAATTACAGAGGTAAAACGTGTATTATAACTGTTGGTTATGCAAAACTGGGGACTAGGTAATAAAGGGATTATGTACCTTTTTTTTTTTTTTTTTTTTTTTTTTAAACCATAAAAATTCTGGTGTTGACTGTCACTTTTTTAATTATTTTGCACCTGTTTTACTTACAGTTGAGTTTTTTTCATATCTTTCTGAAATATATTTTGCCATGAAAAATTATGTCATTAAAATTTCTTGTAGCTGGTGAAGCCTTAGTCTGTATTCGATTATCTGAAATGATTGTAGTAAATTTTGTTGGGGAGGAGTGGAACGAATTGCTGGGGATTCCATTACCACAGATGATCTGCATTGCTAATGTTCAGCCTTTTATGGTAGCGTAAACCAAAACTAATTTCAGGCAAATATAATAATTACTAAATTCTGCTACCCTGCAACGTTCGAAATATGTATCTTTTTCTTATAGAAAATAAAAGATTGAAATCATTCCAGTTAATCAAATACGGATGATTAATGATTCATTAGACAACGTGAGTAAAAAGTATGATTGTTCTCTTTTATTTTTAATAGGCGGACTTCATTTAAGGAAACATTTCTATCCTTTCCCCAATACCCTTTATCTGGACGACTTAAAGGGCTTTAAAAGTGCTAAAAAGAAAATACTGTTATGATAGATCATTTTTATTATTGCGCTATTACTTATAATTGTTAATCACTACAAAAGACATAGTTAAAGGGACGGTGTACAGTAAAAATGTTCTCTTTAATTTGTTTCATATTACCTGCTAGAGTTTAAGTGAATGTAAAGTTTCATCAATCAGTGCCCGTTTTTTAAAAATACTATTAAAAACAGGGGTACTTTCATCGATGAAACTTTACATTGCAGCATATATGTAGAAATACTTACCTTTTTTACTTCTCCAAAGCCGGATCGCCGATTCCCCCGCATACTTCTTCCTATTGTAATTACACAGCAATGACAAAACCGGCTTCCTCCAATCACAGCAGGGCTTCACGAGAAGGACGCTCTGGTGAGGGAAGCCATGATTGGAGGAAGTCGGTTTTATCATTTCTGACGTAAGTAGAGGAGCTGAGGCGGGGGATCTGTGATCCGGCTTTCGAGAAGTAAAAGGTAAGTATTTCTACAAATACGCTGCAATGTAAAGTTTCATCAATGAAAGTGCCCCTGTTTTTAATAGTATTTTTAGAAACTGGCATCAATTGAAACTTTACATTCACTTTAAATTGTTCACAAATCGCTCATTTACCTTTTTTATTTTTGCATAGCTGCTTTTGTCTGTGGTCTCTCCACCTATACTGAAAATGTTAGTACTTTAAAGGTACACAACCCCAAAATGTTCTTTCAAGATTCAGTTGAAGCATTTCATTTTAAACCACTTTCTTATTTGCTTTGTCCTCCTGGAAATCCTTTTGTTGAAAAGCATCATTAGGTAGGCTTGGCAATTGGGAGCTAGCTGTTGTGTGATGTGAGTGATGTGTTCAGTTCACTCCCAACAGTACATTGTTGCTCCTTCAACAAAGGATATCAAGAGAATGAAGCAAACTTGATAATAGAAGTATATTGAAAAGTTGTTTACCATTCTATGTTCTATCTGAATGAGAGAGAAACTGGGGTTTTATGTCCCTTATACATTTTATACTCTGCTGCTGGGATAACAAATCACTGGAAACGCATTAAGGTGAAAAAATGATTTACAGTAAACTGTCCCTTTTTAAAGACCGCTCCAGAGCAGCAATGCACATCCGGTGAGTTAATGAGGGGGGAAAAGTCACCATCTAGCTCCCAGTAGTGCACTGCTGCTGCTGAGGATATGTACATATGCTTTTAAACAAAGGCTATCAAGAAAACAAAGTTACATCTTTATAATGCACATTTTGTTTTTCATGTCCCTTTAAATACTGTCAAAATTAAAGATTTCATAATTCAAATTGACCAATGATGCCTAACCCCTTGCACCCGGATGTTTTTGAAACTACATTGCCCATGGTGCTTAGGCGCTCTGCGATCTAGTTGAGAATCATGGGAAATGTAGTTTTAAACAACTTTACAATGTTATTGTTTATCAAATTTGCTTCCTTTCCTACAAGTTGCTTTGTACTACGGGGAGCCAGGTAAACATATTGAGTGAGCCAATGAAAAGAGACGTGTCTGCAACCACCAATTAGCAACTAGCTAGTGCATTACTGCTCCTGAGCCTATGGTGGTATTCTCTTCAACAAATTATTCCATCACAATAAAGCAAATTGGAAATTTACATGTTCCTTCCAGTCTGAATCTTGAGTTTGTTTTTTTTTTTTTAATTTTGACTTAACTGTTTATGGTGGTACTTTTTTTTTTTTTTTTTTTTTTTTTTTCCCCATTCTTCTTCTATATGTTGCCTTAACACTGTCTGATCACCCGAGCATTTATCTCATTTGGAGGACTTGTTTTCCACAGGTGGCTGGTGGCATGTTGTCTTAAACCTTGACACTGCTATTGCTGTGACACAGAATTTTGCAAGCCGCACCAACTTCCCTGTGGTCTGGCACAAGACGGTCAGGGGGAGGCCTAAGCTCTCCAGGAAGTGGTACAGGTGAGAAGAACAAAATGAGTAATCTGTTTCTCATAGGTGTGTTTGGGCTTCTTATGTGTCTGGTCTGCACGCACAAAGCATTTAGATTGGTCCCATGCAGCTCAACAGTATAGAAAGATGTATATAAAAATGGGAATTTGTTCACCCTATCACACACATATCATTTTGAGAAACAAGAGGTGGCTTTGGTTAATGCATCATGCAACTGGTTGACCTGTGTTTGACCCTTTATGTCCCATTTCATTGCATGTAATGTTTTCTAGATATCAAATAACAGTTATCCTCTGTCTCCAGCATTCAGCTAGTTGACACCAGATATATATTACAGCTGGAATAAATAAAGATATTTAAAGTTGCCATTTTGGTTTTCTGTATACAGGCAGTCCCCAGGTTATGAACAAGATGGGTTCTGTAGGTTTGTTCTTAAGTTGAGTTTGTATGTAAGTTGGAGCAGGCTTTTTTTTTTTTTTTAGGTGAAACTCTAACCATTTTCTTTCATGTAATTGGCAAGAGTCCATGAGCTAGTGACATATGGGATATACAATCCTACCAGGAGGGGCAAAGTTTCCCAAACCTCAAAATGCCTATAAATACACCCCTCACCACACCCACAATTCAGTTTTACAAACTTTGCCTCCTATGGAGGTGGTGAAGTAAGTTTGTGCTTAGATCCTACGTTGATATGCGCTTCTCAGCATGTTTTTGAAGCCCAATTCCTCTGAGTACAGTGAATGTCAGAGGGATGTGAAGGGAGTATCTCCTATTGAATGCAATGGTTTTCCTCACAGGATCTATTTCATAGGTTCACTGTTATCAGTCGTAGAGATTCATCTCCTACCTCCCTTTTCAGATCGGCGATATACTCTCATATTCCATTACCTCTACTGATAGCCAAACCAGTACTGAAACGGTTATCTGCTATATGTGGATAGGTGTCTTTTGGTAAGTATGTTTTCATTTACTTAAGGCACTCTCAGCTATGGTTTGGCACTTGTATGTATTTATATAAAGTTCTAAATATATGTATTGTACTTATATTTGCCATGATTCAGGTTTTCAGTATATTTCCTTTTGCAGACTGTCAGTTTCAGATCTGGAAAATGCTTTTTTATGAAAAATTTCTTACTTGGGGTATAGTCTCTTTTTCAAAATCGACTGTCTTTTAAATTTGCGGGCACAATTAGGCTTGCAAGGTCGCAAAATGCTTAGTTTATTGCGTCATTCTTGGCGCAAGATTTTTTTGGCGCAAAGTTACGTTCATTGACGCAAATTCATCATTTCCGGCGTCTTAGTTGATGCCGAGTCCTTCACAAGGTTGCGTCATCTATGACACCAGTGTGACGTTTTTTATTTGTTATATGTTATGCGTCATATTTGGCGCCAAATATTTTCATTATTTAAGACCCCATTATTATTTTTAAATATTTCTTTTTATTGTAGTAATAGTTGAAAAATTTACATTGATCATCTCAACCTTTTTTTTTTTTTTCCCCCCCCACCCCAACGGGGTTAACAGAAAACAACAATTAAAAGAAAAACAAATACTAATATAAACATAATTCTCAACATATCAATATTGATGTCGACACACCCAACCTATAAGAAGGACACAGAAAGAAAATGATTCCATACAATTACATTGATAATACTGTACATTGTTGCATTATAAATATCTATAATTCAATATCCTAGTTCTGTACATAATTATGAACCTTATAAGTTTTGTTCCCAAAGAAATATCACATCAGCAATAAAATCATGTTTGCCCTTAAGACCCCATTTTTATTTGCCTCTTGCCTTTTTCTATGTCAAAGGGCTATGCTGTTTGCATTTTTACCCATTCCTGAAACTGCCATATAAGGAAATTTATAATTTTGCTTTATGTTTTTTTTTTTTTTCGCTTACATTTGAAAAATGTCTCAATCTGATCCTGTCTCAGAATTCAATGTTGGATCCCAGCTGCCTGATAACAGTTCTACCAAAGCTAAGTGCATTTGTTGTAAACTTGTGGAGATTATACCTCCAGCTGTGGTTTGTAATAGTTGTCATGATAAACTTTTACATGCAGAAAATGTATCCATCAGTAGTAGTTCATTACCGTTGCTGTTCCCTCAACATCTAATGTACAAGATATACCTGTAAATTTAAAATAATTTATTTCTGATTTTATTCAGAAGGCTTTGTCTGCCATCCCGCCTTCTAATAAACGTAAAAGGTCTTTTAAAACTTCTCATAGAGTTGATGAAATTTGAAATGAACGGCAACATACTGATTTATCCTTCTCTGATGAGGATCTATCTGATTTAGAAGATCCTGCCTCCAATATTGACACTGACAAATCCTCTTATTTATTTAAAATGGAGTATATTCGTTCTCTATTAAAAGAAGTGTTGATTACATTGGATACGGAGGAAACTAGTCCTCTTGATATTAACCCTTTAAGGACACTGCTTTCAGTTTGCTCAATTGTTTTATGACAGAAAAATTCCGTCATATGTCCTTAAGAGGTTAAAACTAGTAAACGTTTTAATTCGGTTTATAAACCACCTGTGGTTATTCCAGAGGTTTTTCCAGTTCCTGATGCTATTTCTGATATGATTTCTAAAGAATGGAATAGGCCTGGTGGTACTTTTATTCCTTCTTCAAGGTTTAAAAAATTGTATCCTTTGCCGGCAGTTACTTTAGAGTTTTGGGAAAAGATCCCCAAAGTTGTTGGGGCTATCTCCACTCTTGCTAAACGTACTACTATTCGTACAGAAGATAGTACTACTTTTAAAGATCCTTTTAGATAGGAAACTTGAATCTTATCTAAGGAAGGCTTATTTATATTCAGGTCATCTCCTTAGGCCTGCAATTTCTTTGGCTGATGTTGCAGCTGCTTAAACTTTTTAGCGCAACAAGTATCAGATCATGATTTGTCTAGCATTGTTAAAGTGACGGTAAACTTACCATGTTTGCGATCCACAGTAATATTGTTCTCCAAAAAACAATATGTTCATCGTTTTTTTATAAATTTCCCTCTAAACAAAGTTATAGCCGTAATCCATATATGCAATTTTCATCACCTAAATCAGCCCGTATTTTTTTTTTCTTTTTTTTTTTTTTTCTTTTCTTTTTTCTTTTTTTTTTTTCTTTTTTTTTTCTCCCTAGGTCACTTTTTTTTTAAATAACCTATTGAAATCCTGGCCGTTAGGCGGCCGTTTAACTACGCCACTCGCCCACATCTTAGCCTGCACATGCTCAACAATTTTCAATGATGAAAATGGTGTCTGGAGCACGCTCACGTTTGGCGCATGCGCATTGGATAGCTTAGCCAAGAAACAGCATCTGCTGTCACGGACGTCTCAAACTACTAAAAAGCTGTTCTTGTTTACAAAAAACATTATTGTTATTCATTGAGTACTATGTTTCTAGGGCATTGGAGACACCGGTATCGCTGTGACGTGCATGTGCGGTAGACTGAGAAACCGCCAATATGCGCATTAGACAGTATCTTTGTGACCGCACATTAGAGATACGCATAGGGCAGGTGGGACCGCTCTATACGTCACATAACAGCAATATGGGAAGTAAAGGATGGGAGGAGTTTGCCCTCTAACTGTAGGAACAAACATATTGAATAAAACTAATTTTTTCCAAAAAAATGCTATTTTTTTTTTTTTAGCGATCATGGTAAACTTATTATATTGTAAGCATTTATGAATTCTAGGGGTATTAACATTACCTTCACTTTAAGTTGATTCAACATGCTAATTTCATTTGTGATGCCATTTTTGATATCATCAAAATTGATGTTAGATATGTCTTTAGCTATGTGCTTTGTGGCTCAAATCTTGGAATGCTGATATGACTTTCGACATAAGGAACAGAAATCGAATCCTTCCCCAAAAGAATCCTGTTTCCAATTGGAAGCCTTCCTCAAATTGGAATAAATCCAAGACTTTTAAGAGATCAAAGCCAGCCCCCAAGTCCGCATAAAGGTGCGGCCCTCATTCCAGTTAAGCTGGTAGGGGGCAGATTAAAATTCTTCAAAGATATTTGGATCAGTTCGGTCCAAAATCATTGGATTCAGATTGTCTCTCAGGGGTACAGAATAGGATTCAGAGTACCTGTGAGAAGATTTTTTATTTTTTTTCTCTCACGCATTCCAGCGAACCCAGTAAAGGCTCAGGCTTTTCTGAAGTGTTTCAGACCTGGAGTAATGTTCCGTTTCAGGAACAGGGCCTGGGGTTTTATTCAAATCTATTCAATGTCCCAAAGAGAGAAAATTCATTCAGACCAGTTTTGGATCTAAAAGATTTTGAATTGATATGTAAGAGTACCAACTTTCAAGATGGTGACTATAAGGACTATTCTGCCTTTTGTTCAGCAAGGGCTTTATATGTCCACAATAGTTTTACAGGATGCATATCTTCATATTCCAATTCATCCGGATCACTATTAGTTCCTGTGATTCTCTTTTCTAGACGAGCATTACCAATTTGTTGCTCTTCTTTTTGGCCTAGCAACAGCTCCAAGAATCTTTTCAAAGGTTCTCGGTGCCCTAATCTCTAATCAGAGAGCGGGGTATTGCGGTGTTTCCTTATTTGGACGATATCTTGGTACTCGCTCAGTCTTTACGCTCTGCAGAATCTCACATGAATCAACTAGTGTTTCTTGAACAGTGAAGGGGTGGTGTGAGTGCTATCTATATAGGTATATGCTTAAATCCCTAAGTAGTCTGATATAATCTCCAAATACAGACTATTGCAAAGTAAAAAATGGGGGAGGGGTGGTGGATAAGTGCTCTGGAAGGAGCAGACCTAAGGTGAATTACAATAATAGTATGTGTGTGTGTGTATATATATATATATATATATATATATATATATATATATATATATATATATATATATATACACACACACACACGTTTTTTCAAAAACACTCCGGTTTATTGGCAATATTGTGGTAAACAATATTGCCAATAAACCGGAGTGTTTTTTGAAAAAACCTGTGTGCCTGCTTCATTTGGATCCTGGCTGCAACACGGAGCCCGTCCGTGGGATTCATACCTGCTTTACTGTTTGTTTCTCCTTAGTGAGAGCACCAGGTAGCTGACTTATTCGTGAGTGCCGTTCACCTCTGCAACTATATATATATATATATATATATATATATATATATATATATATATATATATATATATATATATATATATATATATATATATATATATATATATATATATATATATATATATATATATATATATATTCAGCAAAGGACATATAGCATAAAATCAATGTAGGATGACTGTTAGTCTAAGATGCCGGCATCAAAAGATGGATATCGTTTGATCTCATTGGATCACTACTATAAGTCACATGACGTGACGTCACTATCCACGGATCTCACTCACCATTGTTCCTAACAAACACAAACACAGGCTGTTGGTTTGTTCTTTCTCATTACAGACTTACTATTTGAATTTTATTCTTGGTTTCACCTACAAAAGTGCCTGAAATATCGGTTTGTTATACATTAGCGCTTTCACTGCAATTATCAAGTCTCTTGAACTGTTTTTAATATATAGCAATCGCTATTTTATAATATTAACCGTCAATACTATGTGTATTTTATTTTTAGTTGGCTAATTATATATTTCATCATCTGTTAATACTAGTCTATCTTTTGATGCCGGCATCTTAGACTAACATTTAGTCATCCTACATTGATTTTATGCTATATGTCCTATGCTGAATGTTTGTTTACACACTGCTGACATCTATTTTAATTAAATTGATATTTTTGATATCGTTCTTTTGTCTAGATTTTTTGATATATATTTTTTGGTATATTAAACATCTTGATCTATATATATATATATATATATATATATATATATATATATATATATATATATATATATATATATACATACACACTTAGGTCTGCTCCTTCCAGAGCGCTTATCCCCCACCCCTCCCCCATTTTTTTGTGTTGTTTCTTCAAAGACATGGTTGGAGGATCAATTTGCCAAAAAGTTCTTTGATTCCTCAGACAAGGGTAACCTTTTTAGGTTTCCATATAGATTCAGTGTCCATGACTTTGTCTCTAACAGACAAGAGATGTTTGAAATTGGTTGCAGCCTGTCTGAACCTTCAGTCTCAGTCATTCCCTTCAGTAGCTATCTATGTGCATGGAAGTTTTAGGTCTCATGACTGCAGCATCGGACGCGATCCCCTTTGCTTGTTTTTCATATGAGACCTCTCCAGCTTTGTATGCTGAACCAGTGGTACAGGGATTATGCAAGGATATCACAATTAATATCCTTAAATCCCAATGTTTGACTTTCTCTGACTTGGTGGTTAGATCACCATCGTATAATTTTAGGGGCCTCTTACGTTCGGCCAACCTGGACTGTGATCACAACAGATGTGAGTCTTTCAGGTTGGGGATCTCTGACAGCACAAGGGGTTTAGAAATCTCAAGAGGCAAGATTACTAATCAATATTTTGGAACTCCGTGCAATTCTCAGGGCTCTTCAGTTTTGGTCTCTGTTGAAGAGAGAACCGTTCATTTGTTTTCAGACAGCTTTCAAGCTATGAAAGAAGTATCTCAGATACTTGTTTGGGTGGAATCCAGCTCCTGTCTAATTTCTGCGGTTCATATCCCAGGTATAGACAATTGGGAAGCGGATTATCTCAGTCGTCAGACTTTACTTTCGGGAGAATGGTCTCTTCACCCAGATGTGTTTTCTCAAATTGTTCAGATGTGGGGGCTTCCAGAAATAGATCTGATGGCTTCTCATCTAAACAAGAAACTTCCCAGGTACCTGTCCAGGGATCCTCAGACGGAAGCAGTGGATGCGTTGACACTTCCTTGGTGTTATCAACCTGCTTATGTTTTCCCGCCTCTAGTTCTTCTTCCAAGAGTGATCTCCAAAATCATCATGGAGCAATCGTTTGTGCTGCTGTTGGCTCTAGCATGGCCTCACAGGTTTTGGTATGCGGGTCTTGTTCGGATATCCAGTTGCCAACCTTGGCCACTTCCATTAAGGCCAGACCTATCTCAAGGTCCGTTTTTTCCATCAGGATCTCAAATCATTACATTTGAAGGTATGTAAATTGAACGCTTAGTCATAGAGGTTTCTCTGACTCAGTGATTAATACTACGTTGCAGGCTTGTAAATCTGTTTCTAGAAAGATTTATTATCGAGTTTGGAAGACTTAAATTTCATGGTGGTGTTCTCATAAATTCTCCTGGCATTCTTTTAGAATTCCTAGAATTTTACAGTTTCTTCAGGATGGTTTGAATAAAGGTTTGTCTGCAAGTTCCTTGAAAGGACAAATCTCTGCTCTTTCTGTTTTATTCCACATGAAAATTGCTAAACTTCCTGATATTCATTGTTTTGTACAGGCTTTGGTTCGTATCAAGCCTGTCATTAAAGGGACACTGAACCCATTTTTTTTCTTTTCTTTCATGATTCAGATAGAGGTTGAAATTTTAAGCAACTTTCTAATTTTACTCCTATTATCAATTATTCTCTGTTCTCTTGCTATCTTTATTTTAAAAGTAGGAATGTAAATCTTAGCAGTCAGCCCATTTTAGGTGCAGCACCATGGATAGCGCTTGCTTGTTGGAAGCTTACATTTACCCACCAATAATCAAGCGTAACCCAGGTTCTCAACCAAAAATGGTCCGGCTCCTATGCATCACATTCCTGCTTTTTAAATAAAGATAGCAAGAGAATGAAGACATTTTTATAATAGGAGTAATTTAGAAAGTTACTTAAAATTGCATGCTCTTTATATGAATCGTGAAAGAAAAAAATTGAGTTTAGTGTCCCTTTAAAATCAATCTCTCCTCCTTGGAGTCTTAATTTGGTTTTGAAGGCTTTACAGGCTCCTCCATTTGAGCCTATGCATTCTTTGGACATTAAACTACTTTCCTGGAAAGTGTTGTTCCTTTTGGCCATCTCTTCTGCTAGAAGAGTTTCTGAATTATCCACTCTCTTGTGAATCTCCTTTTCTGATTTTCCATCAGGATAAGGCAGTTTTGCGGACTTAATTTAAATTCTTACCTAAGGTTGTGAATTCTAACAACATTAATAGGGAAATTGTTGTCCCTTCTTTGTGTCCTAATCCTAAGAATTCTTTGAAGAGATCTTTACATTCTTTGGATGTGGTGAGAGCTCTGAAATATTATTCTGAAGCCACTAAAGATTTCAGGAAGACTTCTAGTCTATTATCTTTTTTCTGGTTCCAGGAAAGGTCAGATGGCTTCTGCAGTTTCTTTGGCATCGTGGTTAAAATTTTTGATTCATCAAGCTTATTTAGAGTCGAGTAAAGCCCCGCCTCAGATAATTGCAGCTTATTCTACTTGATCAGTCTCCACTTCATGGGCTTTTAAGAATGAAGCTACGGTTGATCAGATTTGCAAAGCAGCATCTTGTTTGCATCCATTTACTAAATTCTACCATTTTGATGTGTTTGCATCTTCGGAAGCAGTTTTTGGTAGGAAAGTTCTTCGAGCAGCTGTTTCAGTTTGATTCTTCTGCTTATGATTTTAAGTTTTTTTTTTTTTTTTTTTTTTCTTTTCATTTTTTGAGAATAAACTTATATTTGGGTTGTGTATTTATTTATTTTTCAGCGAAATTGCTGTTTTTATTTTGTCCCTCCCTCTCTAGTGACTCTTGCGTGGAGTTCCACATCTTGGGTATTGCTATCCCATACGTCACTAGCTCATGGACTCTTGCTAATTACATGAAAGAAAACATAATTTATGTAAGAACTTACCTGATAAATTCATTTCTTTCATATTGGCAAGAGTCCATGAGGCCCACCCTTTTTTTATGTTTTTTTTTTTTTTTTTTTTTTTTTTTTTTTTTTTTTTTTTTTTTTTTTTGTATAAAGCACAATTATTTCCAAATTCCTTTTGTTGATGCTTTTTACTCCTTTCTTTATCACCCCATTACTTGGCTATTCATTAAACTGAATTGTGGATGTGGTGAGGGGTGTATTTATAGGCATTTTGAGGTTTGGGAAACTTTGCCCCTCCTGGTAGGATTGTATATCTCATGTCACTAGCTCATGGACTCTTGCCAATGTGAAAGAAATGAATTTATCAGGTAAGTTCTTACATAAATTGTTTTTTTTAGTTTTGGATAGCATAGGGAAAAGTTTGTTTTGCTATCTGTGCCCCTGTTCAGAAAATTTCACATCACTTTCTGTCCTTGTGACAATTTGATTTTGAGCTCCTAGGAGTCAGCAATGATTGGCTAAAAATGCAAGTCTGTCAAAAGAACTGAAATAAAGGGGCAGTTTGCAGAGGCTTAAATACAAGGTAATCGCAAAGGAATTTTTTTTAATTGTATTATTATTATTTAACACTGTTGGTTATGCAAAACTGGGGAATCGGTAATAAAAGCTTTATCTACATTTTTAAACAACAAAAATTCTGGTGTTTACTGTCCCTTTAAGTCTGTCTGTAACCCAGGGACTGCCTGTTTCTAATGTTAGAACTTAGCTGATTGCTGGAAGCAAATAATGAACTAGATATAATGCACAAGTCTAGGGCTTTCCCTATTAAAACATGACCCAGATGAATGCCCAAAGGCAGGTTCATGCCCTTCATAACCAATGTCTTCTTGTGTGACCAGGATCCTCAAGCAGGAGCACCCTGATCTTGCTGCACTTGCCGATACTGTAGATCTGCAGGAATCCACTGGTATTGCCTCCGATTCCTCCAGTGACTCTTCCAGCTCTTCCTCTTCAAGCTCTTCTGAGTCCGACTCTGAGGTGAGACATGTCCTGTTTATTATTGGGTCATGGCTTTGGGTGACAAGGGGCCTTATTTGTGAGTTGGTGTCTGCACCTGTGTTGGGCGGTATCTTCCTGGTCTCCAGGCTGATTTGTGCTGACACGATTCATTTGATTAAATAATCAGAGTGTCATGTGGTACTAATGTAATTTTAATATGGCCATTGCACAGGATACATTTCATGCCTTCCAGTTAATCTGTATCATATTTTATTGTACACTGCTTGTTTGCTCACTCTGCTATACATTGATTATTGCTTTATTTGTTACACACCTACTACTTTATCGATGGCTTCTTGCTGTCTAAACACCTCTAACTCCTGATTAGTTATTGATCGGGCTGGAACCTTCCACTAGTCTCTAACTAGTTAACACTGAGTGGACTGGTACAGTTTCCTTCAACTGGCAAACCTGGGTGGATTTGATTTTAAATCATTTGTTCTTTTTATGGTTTTCAGATTATTTTTCCAGTTATATAAGAAAATTAGGGATTTGGTTATCTACCATTAGAAATGCATAGATAATTATGAAATTATTAGGAGTTAAGCGGTCTCCATATTTGATCAACTTTTCAGCTGTATTTTATTTGAAGGAAAAAAATAATTACCACCTTAACCATTTCAATAGTTTTCTTTTAACTAAAACAATATTATTCTAGGTTTCACTTTTCATTTTTACTGCTTGCCCCTCTATCCTCACACTTAGGTCCTTGTGCAGATCTGTTCCACTCATGACAATCTTATGTTGATTCTTGAAAATCAGTAAAGGTTGATTCTGTGTACATTGGGTTTCAGGGGAAAAAGGAATTAAAGGGACAGTAAAATATAAACTACAGTCTGAAAGTTTCATGATTCAGATAGATGGAATTTTAAACAATTGTCCTATATACTTTTTATCTAATTTGCTTTGAGCAAATTTCCTTTTATCTTATTTTTAGTTTGCTTTGTTATATTGGTATTCTTTGTTGAAAAGCATACCTAGGTAGACTCGGCGCAGCACTACACCACATGCCTTTTTGTCATTGGCTCACCTTTTGTGTTCTGCTAGCTCCCAGTAGTTCATTGCTGCTCCTTTAACAAATTATACCAAGAGAATGTAGCAAATTTTGATCTTAAAGTTGTTTAAAATTTGTATTCTTTGAATCCTAAAATAAAAATGTTGGCTTTATGTACCCCCCCCCCCCTCAACTTTGTGTGTTTATTTTATAACCTTTTTTTTGTTGTGAATTAGAGATTTTATTTCTGCTGTCACAAATTCAGTTTTAAGAAATACAAAACCAAGAATGTCACATCACCTAGATAGAAAGAAAGAAAGAAAAACTTGCATAAACCTCTGGGAGAGCACAGCATTGTGAATGGACTATTGGAATTTGTTTTCCAAAAAAAAATAAAACATAGCAATAAATATACGGCCTCAAGCTTTTAGAAAAAAAAAACTAGCTTTAGATAGAAAACTTAGATTAAAAAAAAAAAAAAAAACTTTACACACAATGATTGTCAAACACAATGATTGCTCCTATAAAAAGGGAATTTATAAATACAAATTTATAGTGTCTAAATAAAAACGCTTAAATTGTGTAAACTCAAAGTGCATAAATAAATAGTCCTGTATACAATGTGCATCAAGTAAGTGAAATAACCACCATAAATTAAATTCTTTACTTAATATTACTAAAAGTCTTTAATAGATTCTCTGAACCCAAAACAGTTTATATTGTTGAACCCAAAAGGCAGCTCAACAGAACTTCGTCCAAGTTCTCCAATTCACAAATCTGTTATCTCATAACACATGGGGGGTGCCCCATACCATAGCGTTTTAAAAGGTTACACTGCAAACTGTCACTCAGTTTGTGCAGACAGGTACTCACCATAGGCTATAATGCATACGGTCACTCAGTTTGTGCAGACAGGTACTCGCTAAAGGTTACACTGCAAACGAGCACTCAGTTTGTGCAGACAGGTACTCACCATAGGTTAAAATGCATACGGTCACTCAGTTTGTGCAGATAGGTACTCGCTAAAGTTTACACTGCAAACGAGTTTGTGCAGACAGTTGCTCACAATAGGTTGACACGGCAAATGGTCACTCAGTTTGTGCAGACAGGTGCTCCCAAAAGGTTACAATGCAAACGGTCACTCAGTTTTGTGCAGACAGTTGCTCACAATAGGTTGACACTGTGGCTGGGCGATATGGGGGGATTGCGATTTTTCACGTCAGCACCCCCTGTAACCCCGATAAGCCCCTTTCTGTAACCTACATAAGCTTCAACTCCCACTGTGACCCCCAATAAGCGCCGCCTGTAACCACCATCAGCCCCCAACCCACATAAGTCCCATCGCACCCCCCCTCCCTGTAACCTGCATCAGCCATAGTGCCCCTCCCTGTAACCCGCAGCAGCCACATCTCACCCCCCTACCTGTAACCCGCCACAGCGCTCCCAGGTAAGCCAACTCAATGTCGCGAGTCTGCGACCCTCCTGTACATCATGGGTGATGTCAAATGGGGCGGAGCTAAAAATTGCATACTTTCGCGGTTTAAAATTGCATCCGTGATTAATTGTGCAGCCCTAGTTGACACTTTTTTTTTTTTTTTTTTTTTTTTTTTTTTTTTTTACCCCTTAACGACTAACGACGTATGGGGTACGTCCTGCAAAAAAATGCAGTTAATGACCAAGGACGTACCCCGTACGTCGTTGGTCTTTGAAAGTAGTGGAAGCGATCCTGATCACTTCCAACGGCTTTCATGTTATAGCAGTGATGCCTCGATATTGAGGCATCCTGCTATAACATTTTTAAGCCGTCCGATGAAGAGAGAGCCACCCTGTGGCCCTCTCTGCATCGGCCATCAATGGCCCTGTTCGTTGGTGGGTGGGAGCTGATCGTGGGAGGCGGGTGGGCGGCCATCGGTGGGGAAGGGGGGCGGCATCGAGTGCGCGCGGGTGGGAACCCTACACTATGGAACACTGTAAGGTGGTACTCGGTGGGAGAGAGGGGGTTGAGGGGGGGCAAATGTTTTATAAATGTTAACGATCTGGGAGGTTGGGGGTTGAGGGGGGGCAGCTACACTACAGAAAATACTATTTTTAAAATAACAAAATAATAAAATTTTCTAAAAAACATATTTGATTTCAAACTGGGTACAATATGGCGCATAATAAGGCCGAGAGGGGGGTTAGAGAGCTGTTTCGGGGGGGATCAGGGAAGTTGGGGGCTAAGGGGGGAATCCTACAGAGCAGAATTATCTTTTTTTTTTAATTTTTTTTTTAAATCCCCAAAAAACTCTTATTTTAGTACTGGCAGACTTACTGCCAGTACTTAAAATGGCGGGGACAATTGTGGGGTGGGGGAGGGAAGAGAGCTGTTTGAGAGGGATCAGGGGGTGTGATGTGTCATGTGGGAGGTTGATACCTACACTAAAGCTAAAATTAACCCTACAAGCTCCCTAATTAACCCCTTCAATGCTGGGCATTATACACGTGTGGTGCTCAACGGCATTTAGCTGCCTTCTAATTACCAAAAAGCAAAGCCATATATATCTGCTATTTCTGAACAAAGGGGATCCCAGAGAAGCTTTTACAACCATTTATGCCATAATTGCACAAGCTGTTTGTAAATAATTTCAGTGAGAAACCTAATTTAACGCTTTATTATTAGGTGGCCAGCAACAAAGTTGCAGGACAACCTATTGTTATTGTACCTATTATTATTATTATTATTATTATTATTATTATTATTATTATTCTTTTTATTCCGCCAAGCTTTGTATTCAATTGCCCATAACTGCTTAACTGTTTTTGCAAAGCTTTTAAAATCAGGTATGCTGGTACAGCCTATTGCTGTGCTACATCTCATGCAAAATTGAACTCATAGGTCACATACTCTGGCAGCCATATTGCTTTTTGCGACAAATTTCGACAAACGCTTAAAAATCTTTAGCTCTGGAACTGCTTATGTTACAAATTTGAAACTCGCTGTGCTTAGTGCTACTATGACCTGAAATTGCTATTGCTCAAGAGAATTGCCTTGGTCACATGATGTGGCAGCCATCTTGCATTTTGCGAAAATATTCAAACATCTTCTTCTCCTAAACCGCTTAGTGCAATGACGCGCAATTTTGCACATATGCTCCTTGCAAGGTCCTCTACCAAGTTTGTTCAAACTGTGATTTTTTCCATAATCAACATGGCTGCTGTGAGACATTAACCTTTTTATCGCCATTTAATTGCGTAATTTTGCACTTTATACATTAGTTTTACAATATTTAACAATATTACAGTGTAATAGACACATGATTACACATAGTCATAACCCTTAAAGACAATATTGCAATTAAAATTCGCATTGCGCAATCGCCTTCGTGATATAAAACATTTGCAAATTTTCATGAAACTTCTGCAAATTGTAGAGGTCTATAGTGAGCATTAGTATGTGCAATTTGAAAGTCATACATTGCATAGCTTTGCGGCCATTTTGTTTCGTATGCGCCATTTTTAAAAACTCTTCTCCGAAACCGCTTATGGGACAGACTTGAAATTTTGTTTATAGAGTTATCTTATGACTAACATTCAGATTTGTTCAAGAGAAGTTGATACGTCATGTGGTTTGGCAGCCATTTTGAATTGTTCAAAATTGCTTAACCATATATTTAAATTAATAATAAAACAAAAACCGTTTTACAAAAATGCTTTTTTTTTGCCATGTTTATTGACATCCATAGTGAGCACTATTGTGCGTAATATGGAGGCTGTATATCTTACGATCGGGCAGCCATCTTGGTTTACGCGAAAATTTCAAAAGTCTATTTTCTCAGCAACCGCTTATGTAAGAACTGTGAAATTTGCTGTACAGTCTTATATTGTTACCTAGATTCATAATTGCTCATTAGGAGAGAATCAGTCACATGATGCGGCAGCAATATCGGTTTTATGTTTATCGTAATTATTTGTAATTCACTACTTCCTCTTTTGAGTCAATTGCTCACAAAACACAAATTACTTATGCTAAACTCTTGAAATCAGGTATGCTGGTACAGCCTATTGCTATGCTACATCTCATGCAATATTGAACTCATAGGTCATAAGGTTACGCAGCCATATTGTTTTTTGCGACAAATTTCGAGAACTGCTTAATAATCTTTAGCTCTGGAACTGCTTATGTTGCAACTTTGAAACTTGCTGAGCTTAGTGATGCTATGACCTAGATTTTCCATTGCTCAACAGAAGTGACTTGGTCACATGATGTAGCAACCATCTTGCATTTTGCGAAAATCTTTAAACATCATCTTATCTTAAACCGCTTAGTGCAATAAAGCGCAATTTTGCACGTATGCTCCTTGCAAGGTTCTCTACCAAGATTGTTAAAATTGCAATTTTTCCATAATCAACATGGCTGCTGTGAGACATTAACCTTTTTTATCGCCATTTAATTGCGTAATTTTGCACTTTATACATTAGTTTTACAATATTTAACAATATTACAGTGTAATAGACACATGATTACACATAGTCATAACCCTTAAAGACAATATTGCAGTTAAAATTCGCATTGCGCAGTCGCCTTCGTGAAATAAAACATCTGCAAATTTTCATGAAACTTCTGCAAATTGTAGAGGTCTATAGTGAGCATTAGTATGTGCAATTTGAAAGCCATACATTGCATAACTTGGCGGCGATTTTGTTTCGTATGCGCCATTTTTAAAAACTATAAAAATCTTCTTCTCCGAAACCGCTTATGGGACAGACTTGAAATTTTGTTTATAGAGTTATCTTATGACTAACATTCAGATTTGTTCAAGAGAAGTTGATACGTCATGTGGTTTGGCAGCCATTTTTAATTGTTCAAAATTGCTTAACGATATATTTAAATTCATAATAAACCAAAAACCGTTTTACAAAAATGCTTTATTTTTGCCATGTTTATTGACATCTATAGTGAGCACTATTGTGCATAATATAGAGGCTGTATATCTTACGATCGGGCAGCCATCTTGGTTTACGCGAAAATTTTGAAAGTCTATTTTCTCTGCAACGGCTTATGTAAGATCTGTGAAATTTGCTGTACAGTCTTATATTGTGACCTAGAGTCACAGTTGTTCATGTTGAAGGAATTAGTCACAAGCTATGGCAGCCATATTGGTTTACGCAAACATTTTGAAACTGTGTTTTCTTTCCAATCGCTTATGTTAAAACTGTGAAATTTGCTGTATAACCATATATTGTCACCTAGAGTTAAATTTGTTCATGTTGAAGGTATAGGTCATATGGTGTGGCAGCCATTTTAAAAAATGCAAACATTTCGAAAATGTGTTTTTTTTCCAAATGCTTATGTTAGAACTGTAAACAGTTGTTATATAGCTTTATTTAGTGACATAACTACTTATATGGCATTGCAAAAATAATGTGCTGGCCACCTCTATTGCTGCTTGCAGCTATATTTTTATTTGTTAGCATTTGGCGGTGAAATGGTGGCATGAAATTAGGGATGCACCGAAATTTCGGCCACCGAAAATTTCGGCCGAAAATGGGCCTTTCCCATTTCGGCCGAAAGAGGGGAAAACCGGCCGAAAATTGCATGTTCTATTTGAAATTAAATTGACCCCTATGCACCACAAAATCAACCCCTGGCAGCCAGATTTGTATCCCTCTAAGTGTCCTCCCCCCGTGCCTCACGGACCGCAACAAGTAGTTAGAAGACGCATCTAAATTTAGCCCCGTGTGGCTGGGTAATTTCTAGGCCATATTCAACTTTAACTACATGCCCCAGAATGCCTCGCGGGTAGAGGGGGTGCGGCACTGTAGGCTGTGTTCACTTACAACTTGAAGCAGCAGAGCGGCAGAGTGAGAGAGGGAACTTGCTGTGTCAAGTGAATTTTATGACACTTGCCTGCAGAGCCATATAGTTATACTTATAACGGATCCTCCTGTCAGTGAGTGTGTGAAAGGCTAACACGTATATTTACCCTTATCTGGCTCCCTGTCTAACTGTGACTTTATTTGAAAAAGCAGCTCATTGAGTCCTGCACGATGAGTTGCTTTTTCAAATAAAGTCACGGTTAGACAGGGAGCCAGATAAGGGTAAAAATACGTGTTAGCCTTTCACACACTCACTGACAGGAGGATCCGTTACAAGTATAACTATATGGCTCTGCAGGCAAGTGTCATAAATTTCATCTGACACGGCAAGTTTACTGTGTAAACAGACAGAGCGGGCTGTGGTTTCAATACAAGCAGCCGTTACCTCCTCCTCCTGAGTCCTGCACAAGGAGCTGCTTTTAGAAATGTGTCACCGCTAGACAGGGAGACAGTCCAGATAAGAATGAATTATATGCAATATGTAGGGGCCGTTTGCATACTGACAGGAGAACTGTAATTGTTGGGGCTACAATCCACAAGCACTGGTAATACGATCTCTTGCATTCCTCTGTGTCTCAGTACCATGCTTAACCCCAAGATGCCTGCTGTGTACCTCAATGCAGATTATTATTATGTGTGTATATATATATATACTGCTCACCTACCTACATATGCTAATATATATATATATACTGCTCACCTACCTACATATGCTAATAATATATATATATATATATATATACTGCTCACCTACCTACATATGCTAATAATATATATATATATATATACTGCTCACCTACCTACATATGCTAATATATATATATATATATATATACTGCTCACCTACCTACATATGCTAATATATATATTTATACTGCTCACCTACCTACATATGCTTATATATATATATATACTGCTCACCTACCTATATATGCTTATATATGTAATTACTGCTCACCTACCTACATATGCTAATATATATATATATATACTGCTCACCTACCTACATATGCTAATATATATATATATATACTGCTCACCTACCTACATATGCTAATATATATATTTATACTGCTCACCTACCTACATAATTGCTTTTATATATATATATATATATATATATATATATATTACTGCTCACCTACCTACATATGTGTGTGTGTGTGTATATATATATATATATATATATATATATATATATATATATGTGTGTGTGTGTGTTTATGTATGTGTATATATATATATATATATATATATATAAAATGTGTGTGTGTATATATATATATATATATATATATATATATATATATAATATAAATATATATATATAATATATATATATATATATATATATATATATATATATATAATAAAATGTCTTATATTAATAATAAAATTATAGAAAAAAAAACTTTTAAAATCATTTGGGGGAAAAAGTAATTTTCGGTTTCGGTTTCGGTTTTCGGCCAAGGGCATCCTGAATTTTCGGTTTCGGTTTCGGTCTAGAATTTTCATTTCGGTGCATCCCTACATGAAATATACCAAAATGGGCCTAGATCAATACTTTGGGTTGTCTACTACATTATACTAAAGCTAAAATTAACCCTAAAAGCTCCCTACAAGCTTCCTAATTAACCCCTTCAATGCTGGGCATAATACATGTGTGCTGCGCAGTGGCATTTTGCGGCCTTCTAAATACCAAAAAGCAATGCCAAAGCCATATATGTCTGCAATTTCTGAACAAAGGGGATCCCAGAGAAGCATTTACAATTTGTGCCATAATTGCACAAGTTGTTTGTAAATAATTTCAGTGAGAAACCTAAAGTTTGTGAAACAATTTGTGAAAAAGTGAACAAATTTTTTTATTTGATCGCATTTGGTAGTGAAATGGTGGCATGAAATATACCAAAATGGGCCTAGATCAATACTTTGGGATGTCTTCTAAAAAAAAATATATACATGTCAAGGGATATTCAGGGATTCCTGAAAGATATCGGTGTCCCAATGTAACTAGCGCTAATTTAAAAAAAAAAAGTGGTTTGGAAATAGCAAAGTGCTACTTGTATTAATGGCCCTATAAGTTACAAAAAAAGCAAAGCACATGTAAACATTGGGTATTTCTAAACTCAGGACAAAATTTATAAACTATTTAGCATGGGTGTTTTTTGGTGGTTGTAGATGTGTAACAGATTTTGGGGGTCAAAGTTAGAAAAAGTGTGTTTTTTTTTCCATTTTTTTCCTCATATTTTATCATTTTTTTTTATAGTAAATTATAAGATATGATGAAAATAATGGTATCTTTAGAAAGTCCATTTAATGGCGAGAAAAACAGTATATAATATGTGGGTACAGTAAATGAGTAAGAGGAAAATTACAGCTAAACACAAACACCGCAGAAATGTAAAAATAGCCTTGGTCCCAAACGGACAGAAAATGGAAAAGTGCTGTGGTCCTTAAGGGGTTAAATCTACCCTGTGGCAGTGATAGTTTTCCAGCCTCACATTTGCATGGAAACCTTGTGATGGCCAACTTGTATAATACATTCCAGTAATGGTCATTTGGTCATTTTATTAATCAAACCATGTTAAAATATACAGGTACATAGATATACACTTTTTGTTTGTGGGTGTCTCGCTCTGTTTAAACTTGATTTTGCTTTTAATTTCCATGACATGTTCACACCTTTTGCATATCCCCCTACCTTCCTCCTTTCTATGAATGAATAACTGACTTTTTTTTTTTTTTTTTTTTTTTTTTAAACAGGATGGATCGAGTTCTGGGGCCGAAGCAATGTCTCATCGCAAGAAGAAGAGGAGAACTTGCAGCTCAATGGGAAATGGTGACACCACAACACAGGATGACTGTGTGAGCAAAGAACGCAGCTCGTCTAGGTGACACGAAATCCCCCACCTAACGGGTGACAGTCAGCTCAGTGCCTGTGGCACCAATAGGGAGTGTCGCTTCCTTAAACTATTCTTCTGCTGTAACTATGCAGAGTGATGCCAACACTTTTTTATAGCCGGATTCCAGATGTGAAATCTTATTTGTTCCTTTTGTGTTCTTCAACTGCTGCCCATCCACAGGGGCTTTCAATCCCAAGCCGAGAATGTCTGAATATGTTACAGTGAAAGCACTTCCTGCGTATGCAGCTATTGCCACCTGTGTCCCTGGACTAGAAAGATCTGTGAATAAACGCACACTGCAACACTCCTGGTAACAACCGTTTCACCTTTAAACTACATGTGACCTGCTGCTCAGTCTTGTCACTTAAGCTGCTTCTGTGAATGACATCACAGCTGTGACAGAATAGCTGCTACTTATGTGAAGTGCTCTACTTGTCTCTTATCTGCAGCCCTTGACATTTTTATAGAACTTCTCATCGACTTGGGAATGGATTTAAGTACAATACATGGCCGGTTCTGGACAGGTCTCAGTTAGTTGTAGAATTTTTTAATTTTCAGCCTTTTGTTTTTAATCGGTCTCGTCAAATCGTGCTAATCATGTCCATTTCTAACGGTCACATACGCTGCAGCAGAATGAATGATACAATCAGGGTTGGGGAAAAATCATACCATAACTGCTTGCTAGCATGTCTGACAGATAATTTTACTGCCCTGATGATTAATTAGTCTTCATTTTTGGGATCTTATTTAATATACTATTGAAGTGTATTTTAAACTACAATTCTCTGATCGCACTGTTAATTTAAACTCTTCTGTCATTAATTTTTTTTTAATATATATTTTTTTCAAATAAAATGAATAATTTAAAAAAAATGCATTTTTATTATTGGATCGTGGTATTCATATTACAGGAGAATGTTGTATTGAGCTAATTATGTAACTGACAAGTAGATAATCCTACTCTACATCGCTATGACGACGGTAAATACAAATGCATGATTTTATAATCCAGCTGCAAAAATGTTGTTTGTGTTGAGTTTTCATGCTGTTTGTAGCTACTTTTCTTTCCAACGGCACGGAGAGTCCACAAAACCATTTGAATTACTAGTGGGAATTCAACTCCTGGCCACTAGGAGGAGGCAAAGAACACCCCAGCAAAGCTTTAAGTATCCCTCCCACTTCCTATAAACCCCCAGTCATTCTTTGCCTTTGTACGTCATGGAGGTTGTGTGAAGATGGTGTCTGAAAATCTAAATCCTTTGATGGGTAGTTTCCCTGCAAGCAAGGATTGGAGCTACGCTGTGTCCATGTAATCCTCTTTAGTGAGAGTTATGGTGGATATTAGCTGTTGGAAGTCAGCAGGGTAGTCCTTGCTTTTCCTCCAACTATTTATGCTAACCCCTATATAGAAAAACAGGGTTGGTTACTCTGCTTTTCTTTTTCTACAGGTCCCTGTCAGAGGTCGGCTGAGTCTGTCATACCTGAGAAATTGTTCCTGCCCTGCAGCTATATTGCACAGGTAAGTGCTTTTTGCCTTCTTGGTTAGAATACAGCACTTTTGGGGGTTAATTCCTTCTGTGGACGTAAGGGCACTCTCTTCATATTGGGGATATGTAATTTGCAGCATGGGCAGGGCACTGAACTACTTACTGAGTATACAAGGAGTTACATTTCTCCTTTAAATTTTATTGAAGCTCTGGCTATTGAGGGTTAATAGGAAAGTATCAGGTTGAGAATGAAGACTAATTTTTTTTTATTTTTTTCTCATCCTGGGATATAACTTTACATGGTTAGGTGTACATTGTAAGTCCTTATTTTGTATTGGGCTAGTAAAGCACTACCGCCATATTTTGGGATTTCAGCACAGCGTAATAGCACGCTTTTCTCCGTTGGGTCGTATGTTTGTTTTTTTTTTCTTCTTTTTCTTGCAGTCACGTGACAGCACTGCTTCCCTTCTGCTGAGCGGATTTCCTTTTCCTCGGTGGGCTTAGGGAGCGGAGTGTGTTTCAGAGCAGGATCCTACGATTAGAATATTTCCTTTAGAAGATCTGTGAGGACTGTGGTGTAGAGCTGTTGCTACAAATGGCTCTATATTTTAGCTCTGGGCTTTTCTGTGTCATTGGAGGGGTGAGTCTCCCCAGCAGGGCTGGGGATATAGTGGTGCCTGGTATTAACGTTTTTTTTTAAATAAATTCCATTATTTGTCTAAAGACTTTAGTAGTGGTTTTAGTTTTTTAGGATCCTGATTTGATATCTTTATTGCTCCTGGGAAGTGGGAACCAATAAATTTAACACATTATGGATGTTGATTTAAAAAATCTGTTGACAAATGTTTTTATTGCCTGGAGGCTCAGGTTATTCCTCCTGTGCAGTTTTGTTCCACATGTGTGAATAAAATGTTTCTTTCAAAAAATAAAGATACCCTCTCAGAGCTGTGTCTCTCATGATATTGTTGTCCACGACATGCCCCAGCTTTCTCCTCAGACGTCCTCGTCTTTGGCAGTTACACAAGCAGTGCCCTGCGGCTCCTCTGTCAGTACCTGGGGATGTATATTTACCGGGTGATTTTGCTGTGCAACTTGCTTTCCTCTGAGTGCCTTACCTATCTCTGGTAAAAGGAAGAGAACATCTAAGAACATTTCCTCTAATTTGAATTTGACAACACCAAGACTGCCTTAGTCAGTTTATCTCGGTTATCTGTAGATGATCAATCTTCTATAGCTTCTGAGGGCGAAATAACTTTGAGTCTGCTGTAGCTAGTACAGTGGATTCAGAAGAGGTCAGTTTTAGATTTACGCTTGAACACCTCAGTTTACTATTGAAAGAGGTTCTAGCTACCCTGGAGGATTCTAAACCTTCTGTCACAGTGACTCCTAAGGTAAATAAGCTAAAGTTTGTCAAACCAAGATCTGTGGAAGTATTTCCTGTTTCAGATCGCATGTCAGACATTATTTCTCAAGAATGGGAAAAGACGGTTGTTCCATTTTCCCCATCTCCTGTCTTTAAAAAGATGTTTCCTGTTGCAGGCTCTGTGCGAGACATTTGGCGCACTTCCTAAAGTGGATGGTGCTATCTCCTACATTAGCCAAGAGAACCACTATTCCTCTAGAGGATAGTACCAGTTGCTAGTATGGCGGCAGTCGCTGGTGCGGCCTTTTACTGGTGTGACTCCTTATCGGAACTTTATTTTGGAGGAAACTACAGTAGAGGAGATCCAGGACAGGCTTAAAGGGACACTAAACCCAATTTCTGTTCTTACATGATTCAGATAGAGCATGCGATTTTAAGCAACTTTCTAATTTACTCCTATTAAGTTTTCTTTTTTCTCTTATCTTTATTTAAAAAGCAGTAATGTGATGCATAGGAGCCTGCCCATTTTTGGTTGAGAACCTGGGTTATGCTTTCTTATTGGTGGGTAAATGTAAGCCTCCAATAAGCAAGCACTATCCGTGGTGCTGAACCTAAAATGGGCTGGCTGCTAAGATTTACATTCCTGCTTTCAAAATAAAGATAGCAAGAGAATGAAGAAAAAATGATAGGAGTAAATTAGAAAGTTGCTTAATCTGAATCATGAAAGAAAAAATTTGGATTCAGTGTCCCTTTAAGGCTTTAAAACGGGCTAATACCTTAATCTGTGATGCCAGTATGCAAGTAGTTAGTCTGAGTGCAAAGACTTCTTGCCATTCTATCTCTCAGAACATTGTGGCTAAAGTCTTGGTCGGCTGACATGGTGTCCAAGTCTAGACTTTTGTCTCTTCTTCCTTTTTTTTTTTTTTTTTTTTTTTTTTTTAATTGAGATTTAGAACAGAGCAAGCAAACATTACATAGCCATAAAATCTGTACAACAGAAAGAATAAAAAAATAAATACAATCGCTTTCCAGAAATATGGCTTGTATAATCAAATCACAATTGACAAAAAACATTTATATGGTCAAATTTAACAATAATAATGAACATAATGCTTACCACTCACACTATATGCCCTGTAAGTAGCTGCTGAGGCCACTCTTGGACCTGCCAGTTCTATTGGAAACGTGGTGGTACAGAGGGCATCCATGTATAATATGAGACCACTTTTGGATCTCAAATGGTTAATCTCATCTTTTCTTTGTATTGAACTGTGTTACATAAAACAAATATGGTATATGTAAATCATGTTAGATAGGAATAAAACAATATAAACCAATGGAGAGCTACCGTGACACAGATTAAATACTTATGAGGTTGTAAGAGGTACTTATTAGTACAACCAATGGGGTGGTGAGCTTGATATATTGGGATTTATAGTTGTAACTTACAGTGGGAGTAGGAGTTTTAAAATGTAACCATTGTTCATTGGATATAATGCATAAAGATTCATAGTGGCTCAGCTAAAATATATATGGGATTACAAGTTAAATGCAGGTAAGATTAATATTAGTATGTGTTACAAACTGCTATTTGTAACTGGCCCTTTAAATGGGAAATTGCCCTGCTTCCCTGGATTTTGGCGAAGCCTATTTGCCAGCCTCCTTCCTCATGACTATGGCCCCTGGAAGATTGTGCCCCTGAGAACATATTAACTTTTATTGGGTGTGTGTGGCCCTTTGAGAACCTTCTGGGGACATATTGTGACTTTGGTGAACAATGCCCCTTTAAGACTATGTCCCCAGACCTGTGAAATGACTTGTCCCTGGCTTTCTCTCACTTGGTTCAGTGGATAGGGCTTGCTGAACCCAGTACCACACAGGCAGAGTGTTCCACAGAAAGGGAGCACTATTACAAAGGCATTGGTTTTCATTGTGTGCCATTAAGAGTTAATTTTGTTCAATTCTAAATACAATTTTGCTGGGATCAGCTAAGTTTAGTGATAAACTTTCCCATTGTCTAATCAGACTGCTAGTGATAAGGTGGACTGCATTGTTTTATTGTGTGTAATGTTATCTGCTGAAGTAATGTTGTGGCCTGTCAAAGGGCGTTGCCTCTCTTTCTAAATGTATCTAAATGTGTGATTGGGGATTTCTCTTGTTAAGTGTGTTCAGTCCACGGGTCATCCATTACTTATGGGATATATTCTCCTTCCCAACAGGAAGTTGCAAGAGGATCACCCAAGCAGAGCTGCTATATAGCTCCTCCCCTCACATGTCATATCCAGTCATTCTCTTGCAACCCTCAACAAAGAAGGAGGTCGCGAGAGGAGTTGGAGTTTTTTTACTTAATTATTCTTCAATCAAAAGTTTGTTATTTTAAATGGCACCGGAGTGTGCTGTTTTTCTATCTCAGGCAGTATTTGGAAGAAGAATCTGCCTGCGTTTTCTATGATCTTAGCAGACGTAACTAAGATCCACTGGCTGTTCTCGACATTCTGAGGAGTGGGGTAACTTCAGAAAATGGGAATAGCATGCAGGGTCTCCCGCAAATGAGGTATGTGCAGTACAATATTTTCTGGGAATGGAATTGACTAAGAAAACACTGCTGTTACCCATATGATGTAAGTACAGCCTTAAATGCAGTATTAGCGACTGGTATCAGGCTGATAAATGTATGCGCAGTTGAGTTATTTTCTAGGGACTAGAATTTGACTGAGAACATACTGTTAATACTGAAATAATGCTTAAGCCTTATCTGCAGTAGAAGCGACTGGTAGCAGGCTTAGTGATAACTTTGCATGACATTGAAAGAGTTTGTTTTTAAAACGTTTACTGGCATGTTATTCGTTTTGTGAGGTACTTTGGTGATAAATCCTTTTTGGGCATGATTTTTTTCCACATGGCTAACTTATTTTTCTGCATAGAAACCGTTAGATCAGGTCTCCCACTGTTGTAATATGAGTGGGAGGGGCCTTTTTTTAGCGCCTTGTTGCGCAGTTAAAATTCTAGCAGTCTTCCTGCTTTTTCCTCCTTGATCCAGGATGTCTCTAGAGAGCTCAGGGGTCTTCAAAATTCGTTTTTGAGGGAGGTAATCAGTCACAGCAGACCTGTGACAGTGTGTTTGACTGTGATACAAGCGTTAAATCTTAATTAGATTATCCGTTTTTGGGTATTGAGGGGTTAATCATCCTTTTGCTAATGGGTGCAATCCTCTGCTAATTTAATACATTTACTGTTAAAAATTGTTGGTTATAACTGAATTAGTTCATTGTTATTCACCTGTGTTTTTTAAAAGCGCTGCAGCGTTTTTTATATTGCTTGTAAACTTATTGATAGTTATTTCCAAGCTTGCTAGCTTCATTGCTAATCTGTTTAAACATGTCTGATACAGAGGAATCTGCTTGTTCATTATGTTTTTAAAAGCCGATGTGGAGCCCAATAGAAATATGTGTACCAACTGTATTGATATTACTTTAAATAAAAGTCAATCTTTACCGATAAAGAAATTATCACCAGACAACGAGGGGGAAGTTATGCCGTCTAACTCTCCTCACGTGTCAGTACCTTCGTCTCCCGCTCGGGAGGTGCGTGAGATTGTGGCGCCAAGTACATCAAGGCCCTTACAAATCACTTTACATGATATGGCTAATGTTATGAAAGAAGTATTATCTAATCTGCCCGAGTTAAGAGGGAAGCGCGATAGCTCTGGGTTAAGGACAGAGCGCGCAGATGACACGAGAGCCATGTCTGATACTGCGTCACAATTTGCAGAACATGAGGACGGAGAGCTTCATTCTGTGGGTGACGGTTCTGATTGGGGGACACCGGATTCAGAAATTTCAAATTTTAAATTTAAGCTTGAGAACCTCCGCGTGTTGCTAGGGGAGGTGTTAGCGGCTCTGAATGATTGTGACACGGTGGCAATCCCAGAGAAATTATGTAGGCTGGATAAATACTATGCGGTACCGGTGTGTACTGACGTTTTTCCTATACCAAAAAGGCTTACAGAGATTATTAGCAAGCAGTGGGATAGACCTGGTGTGCCCTTTTCCCCTCCTCCGATATTTAGAAAAATGTTCCCTATAAACGCCGCCACACAAGACTTATGGCAGACGGTCCCTAAGGTGGAGGGAGCAGTTTCTACTTTAGCCAAGCGTACCACTATCCCGGTGGAGGATAGTTGTGCTTTCTCAGATCCAATGGATAAAAAATTAGAGGGTTACCTTAAGAAAATGTTTGTTCAACAAGGTTTTATATTACAGCCTCTTGCATGCATTGCGCCTGTCACTGCTGCAGCGGCATTTTGGTTTGAGTCTCTGGAAGAGGCGATTCGCGCGGCACCATTGGATGAGACTTTGAGCAAGCTTAGAACGCTTAAGCTAGCTAATGCGTTTGTTTCGGATGCCGTACTGCATTTAACCAAACTTACGGCTAAGAATTCCGGATTCGCCATACAGGCGCGCAGAGCGCTATGGCTTAAATCCTGGTCAGCAGATGTAACTTCTAAATCTAAACTACTGAATATTCCTTTCAAAGGGCAGACCTTATTCGGGCCCGGCTTGAAGGAGATTATTGCTGACATTACTGGAGGTAAGGGTCACACCCTTCCTCAGGACAGGGCCAAATCAAAGGCCAAACAGTCTAATTTTCGTGCCTTTCGTAATTTCAAGGCAGGAGCAGCATCAACTTCCTCCGCTCCAAAACAGGAAGGAACTACTGCTCGTTACAGACAAGGTTGGAAAGGCAACCAGTCATGGAACAAGGGCAAGCAGGCCAGAGAGCCTACTTCGGCCCCTAAGACAGCATGAAGACAGGGCCCCCTTTCCGGAGACGGATCTAGTGGGGGGGCAGACTTTCTCTCTTCGCTCAGGCTTGGGCAAGAGATGTACAGGATCCCTGGACGCTGGAATTATATCTCAGGGATACCTTCTGGATTTCAAAACTTCTCCTCCACAAGGGAGGTTTCATCTGTCAAGGTTATCAACAAACCTAGTAAAGAAAGAGGCATTTCTACAATGTGTACAAGACCTCTTAGTGATGGGAGTGATCCACCCAGTTCCGCGAACGGAACAAGGGCAAGGGTTTTACTCAAATCTGTTTGTGGTTCCCAGAAAAGAGGGAACCTTCAGACCAATCTTAGACTTAAAGATCTTAAACAAATTCCTAAGGGTTCCATCGTTCAAGATGGAAACCATTCGGACCATCCTACCCATGATCCAAGAGGGTCAGTATATGACCACAGTGGACTTAAAGGATGCCTACCTTCACATACCGATTCACAAAGATCATTATCGGTACCTAAGGTTTGCCTTTCTAGACAGGCATTACCAGTTTGTAGCTCTTCCCTTCGGGTTAGCTACGGCTCAGAATTTTTACAAAGGTTCTGGGTTCGCTTCTGGCGGTCCTAAGACCACGAGTCATAGCGGTGGCTCCGTACCTAGACGACATTCTGATACAAGCGTCAAGTTTTCAAAATGCAAAGTCTCATACAGAGAGAGTTCTAGCATTTCTGAGGTCGCATGGGTGGAAAGTGAACATGGAAAAGAGTTCTCTGTTTCCTCTAACAAGGGTTCCCTTCCTAGGGACTCTTATAGATTCTGTAGAGATGAAGATTTACCTGACGGAGTCCAGGTTATCAAAAATTCTAAATGCTTGCCGTGTCCTTCATTCAATTCCAAGCCCATCAGTAGCTCAGTGCATGGAAGTAATCGGCTTAATGGTCGCGGCGATGGACATAGTGCCATTTGCGCGCCTGCATCTCAGGCCGCTGCAACTATGCATGCTAAGTCAGTGAAATGGGGATTACTCAGATCTGTCCCCTTTACTGTATCTGGACCAGGAGACCAGGGATTCTCTTCTCTGGTAGTTGTCTCGGGTTCATCTGTCCAAAGGAATGACCTTTCGCAGACCAGATTGGACGATTGTAACAACAGATGCCAGCCTACTAGGCTGGGGCGCAGTCTGGAACTCCCTGAAGGCTCAGGGATCGTGGACTCAGGAGGAGAAACTCCTTCCAATAAACATTCTGGAATTAAGAGCAATATTCAATGCTCTCCTAGCTTGGCCTCAGTTAGCAACACTGAGGTTCATCAGGTTTCAGTCGGACAACATCACGACTGTAGCCTACATCAATCATCAAGGAGGAACCAGGAGTTCCCTAGCGATGTTAGAAGTCTCAAAGATAATTCGCTGGGCAGAGTCTCACTCTTGCCACCTGTCAGCGATCTACATCCCAGGCGTGGAGAACTGGGAGGCAGACTTTCTAAGTCGCCAGACTTTTCATCCAGGGGAGTGGGAACTTCATCCGGAGATATTTGCTCAACTGATTCTTCGTTAGGGCAAACCGGAACTGGATCTCATGGCATCTCGCCAGAACGCCAAGCTTCCGTGCTACGGATCCAGGTCCAGGGACCCGGGAGCGGTGCTGATAGATGCACTAGCAGCCCCTTGGGTTTTCAACATGGCTTATGTGTTTCCACCTTTTCCGTTACTGCCTCGACTGATTGCCAAGATCAAACAGGAGAGAGCATCTGTGATTCTGATAGCGCCTGCGTGGCCACGCAGGACCTGGTATGCAGACCTAGTGGACATGTCGTCCTGTCCACCATGGTCTCTGCCTCTGAGGCAGGGCCTTCTAATTCAGGGTCCTTTCAACCATCCAAATCTAATTTCTCTGAGGCTGACTGCGTGGAGATTGAACGCTTGATTCTATCGAAGCGTGGTTTCTCGGAGTCTGTTGTTGATACATTAATACAGGCTCGGAAACCTGTGACCAGAAAAATTTACCATAAGATATGGAGTAAATATTTATTTTGGTGTGAATCCAAGAGTTACTCATGGAGTAAGGTTAGGATTCCTAGGATATTGTCTTTTCTACAAGAGGGTTTAGAAAAGGGTTTATCCGCTAGTTTGCTAAAGGGACAGATTTCTGCTCTGTCTATTCTTTTACACAAGCGTCTGGCAGAGAATCCAGGCGTCCAGGCTTTTTGTCAGGCTTTGGCTAGGATTAAACCTGTGTTTAAAGCTGTTGCTCCTCCGTGGAGCTTAAACTTGGTTCTTAAAGTTCTTCAGGGTGTTCCGTTTGAACCCCTTCATTCCATTGATATTAGGCTTTTATCTTGGAAAGTTCTGTTTTTGATGGCTATTTCCTCGGCTCGAATAGTCTGAGTTATCTGCCTTACATTGTGATTCTCCTTATCTGATCTTTCATTCAGACAAGGTGGTCCTCCGTACTAAACCTGGGTTTTTACCTAAGGTTGTTTCTAACAGGAATATCAATCAAGAGATTGTTGTTCCATCATTATGCCCTAATCCTTCTTCAAAGAAGGAACGTCTTTTGCATAATCTAGACGTGGTCCGTGCCCTGAAGTTCTACTTACAGGCAACTAAAGATTTTCGGCAAACTTCTTCTCTGTTTGTCGTTTACTCTGGACAGAGGAGAGGTCAAAAGGCTTCGGCTACCTCTCTCTTTTTGGCTTCGTAGCATAATACGTTTAGCCTATGAGACTGCTGGACAGCAGCCTCCTGAAAGAATTACAGCTCATTCCACTAGAGCTGTGGCTTCCACCTGGGCCTTTAAGAATGAGGCCTCTGTTGAACAGATTTGCAAGGCTGCAACTTGGTCTTCACTTCATACTTTTTCCAAATTTTACAAATTTGACACTTTTGCTTCTTCGGAGGCTGTTTTTGGGAGAAAGGTTCTACAGGCAGTGGTTCCTTCTGTTTAATGTTCCTGCCTTGTCCCTCCCATCATCCGTGTACTTTAGCTTTGGTATTGGTATCCCATAAGTAATGGATGACCCGTGGACTGAACACACTTAACAAGAGAAAACATAATTTATGCTTACCTGATAAATTTATTTCTCTTGTAGTGTGTTCAGTCCACGGCCCGCCCTGTCTTTTTTGAGGCAGGTTCTAAATTTTAAATTATATCTCCAGTCACCACTGCACCCTATAGTTTCTCCTTTCTCGTCTTGTTTCGGTCGAATGACTGGATATGACATGTGAGGGGAGGAGCTATATAGCAGCTCTACTTGGGTGATCCTCTTGCAACTTCCTGTTGGGAAGGAGAATATATCCCATAAGTAATGGATGACCCGTGGACTGAACACACTACAAGAGAAATAAATTTATCAGGTAAGCATAAATTATGTTTTTATGCCTCCCCCTGAGAGTGTCTTTTTTTGCATGTAACCTCAATAAAAACCAGGCTGTGTGTTCCAGCACATCAGACCTATTCTGACCCTCTAACTTGCAGCTTTGACGCATGTTTGTAGGATACAGCTATAATCACTACAGGGATTGCTATGCTTTTCATACTCCCTTGGCTACAGGGATTGCTACAGAAGGAAGAGGTTCACCTACTGGAGCCTGGTCGTAGGTCCAGGGCGCAGAGCAGACGGCGAGATACCAGCCCAGCAGCGGTGGTTCATAGAGTCTGCATTACTGATGGTGGCTACGCAGTAGTTATAGTGTCTACGGTGCTGCTGCTCCTTTGGGGAGCGCTAGGAGCATCCTTTTCTACGGTCCAACTTCCAGCCAGCCTGGAGGCAACCGTAACATTTGGCGGCAGCGGTGGGATAGCGTCCTAGCGCAAGGAGCAGCACCCCTACAGCACTGGTATCGTAGGAGAGTTATTGAGGGCAACGCTAGCCACGGCACAGCGTCCCTACCTACAGCAGCATGGAGCTGACAAGATACTGGTCAGAACCCTGTGAAGAACATCTCAACCGGATCCTTCGCTATGAGGCCGCAGATTTCGTTCCAGAGGTAAAGAGGCGGCTAGTCCGATATGGTCCAGACCCTGCGCAGGAGGTAGTCAGTCGCATCATCCGGGAATTGGATACGGAGAACGAAGCGGCACGAGCCTTTGAGCGCCAACTGTGGAGTTTGAGGGTATGGACACCTGGTCTCTCCCCAGCCGCAGCATGTTCCACAGGGAGAGGAGAGCAGCGACCTCCCTCCCCAGCGGCAGTATACCGTGCAGAGGGAAGAGACAACCGGTCTCCTTCCCCAACCCCAACCAGAGATACCAGAGGCAGCAGGCCTCATAGACTGGTCCTGGGAGGACCCCCAGCAGGCAGGTGGAGATGGGACCGTAGTCTCTCTACCGGCCCTACAGGGATGCTGGGCAGGCAGCTCAGATCCCCATCGACAGACCCAGCTACAGGGAGGGGAGAGCATCAACCTCCCTCCCCAGCCGGAGTATGCATTCCAGGGAGAGGAGACAACCGGTCTCTCTCCCCAGCCGCAGCATGTTCCACAGGAAGCGGAGAGCATCGACCTCCCTTCCCAACGGCCACCGGAGTATCAGGAGGAGGAGGTAAGCCAATCTCCCCCTCCCCAGCTAACTCCTAACTTGGGCCCAGGGTTAACAGTGGAGATGTTAACCCCCACTGACCCCCACGTTCCCTTTGCCACCGGGCAGGACTATGCCCCAATTCCCCCAGCAGAAGAGCAGGCATCAGGACAGAGCGCTGCTGGCCTCTGCCCTACAGACCCCCTTGTTACAGGACTGGCCTGCAAACCCCTCACCCCAGCAGAAGCGCTGGCACCAGGGCAGAGTGCCGCTGGCCTCTGCCCCCCAAGTACCATCAGCTATTTGCCCAGCTGCGCCAGGAAGGCCGAGGATGCTACACTTTAATCCTACAACCTGGAACCTACAGGCCAGTACTACTTATTGTGGGGGGGTTACTTTGCTGCTAATGTTTATTTGTGTGTGGGTTGCGAGACTAACTTAGGCACTGACCGACAGAAGGTCAGGTGCCTGGTTAGTCTCCCTCCAAAAGGGGGGATATGTTACAAACTGCTATTTGTAACTGGCCCTTTAAATGGGAAATTGCCCTGCTTCCCTGGATTTTGGAGAAGCCTATTTGCCAGCCTCCTTCCTCATGACTATGGCCCCTGGAAGATTGTGCCCCTGAGAACATATTAACTTTTATTGGGTGTGTGTGGCCCTTTGAGAACCGTCTGGGGACATATTGTGACTTTGGTGAACAATGCCCCTTTAAGACTATGTCCCCAGACCTGTGAAATGACTTGTCCCTGGCTTTCTCCCACTTGGTTCAGTGGATAGGGCTTGCTGAATCCAGTACCACACAGGCAGAGTGTTCCACAGAAAGGGAGCACTATTACAAAGGCATTGGTTTTCATTGTGTGCCATTAAGAGTTAATTTTGTTCAATTCTAAATACAAGTTTACTGGGATCAGCTCTAATTAAGTTTAGTGATAAACTTTCCCATTGTCTAATCAGACTGCTAGTGATAAGGTGGACTGCATTGTTTTATTGTGTGTAATGTTATCTGCTGAAGTAATGTTGTGGCCTGTCAAAGGGCGTTGCCTCTCTATCTAAATGTATCTAAATGTGTGATTGGGGATTTTATGCCTCCCCCTGAGAGTGTCTTTTTTGCATGTAACCTCAATAAAAACCAGGCTGTGTGTTCCAGCACATCAGACCTATTCTGACCCTCTAACTTGCAGCTTTGACTCATGTTTGTAGGATACAGCTATAATCACTATACAGTGATTGCTATGCTTTTCATACTCCCTTAGCTACAGGGATTGCTACAGAAGGAAGAGGTTCACCTACTGGAGCCTGGTCGTAGGTCCAGGGCGCAGAGCAGACGGCGAGATACCAGCCCAGCAGCGGTGGTTCATAGAGTCTTCATTACTGATGGTGGCTACGCAGTAGTTATAGTGTCTACGGTGCTGATGATCCGTTGGTGAGCGCTAGGAGCATCCTTTTCTACGGTCCAACTTCCAGCCAGCCTGGAGGCAACCGTAAACAGTATGCTACCTCAGTGCCTGCATAAAAAAATAGCAGAAACATATATTTCCCACTGATAACTAAAGAGTAAATATCTGGGATATTCGTAAAGTAGTGAATTGGAGTAAATTAGCTTATTTTAACCCGTTTGAAGTTATTTTTGTATAGTATTTTAAATCTGCATTCCAATAGATCTTCATGCAGAATCATCAAGTTGCCGCTTCATGATTAAAGCGTAGATATAGCTAGGGTTATATGGGCAAAAAAGGAGAAAAAGAAAAACATGGAGGCAAAATAGGCAGAGAATAACATACAGGCACAGTATATAATTGCCCTTATGTAAATTTGCAGTCTCAGAGATCCCAGAAAAGTATCTTAGAGCATGTACAGATGATACATAAAATATGGCTGACTTTATAGATTGCCAAATATACACTTTAAACCCATAGAGCTAGAAAAGTTGAAGTCAAAGTGAGAGTCCCAGGTACTTTTGTGAAACTGAACAACTTCACTGTCTAAACTAGTGGCAGGTACATAAAAAATAAGTTTGTGGTATTATTTATACCTTGAGCGCTAAGTTGAATCTATAGCCACTATTGGACTAGGTATAGCATGAAAGATTAAATATATATCTATAACACCAACAAATTATGTAAAATATCTCATGATACCTATGTTAACCCCTAAACTCCACCTCACTAAATCTGTAAACTTTAGCATTAACAGACCCTTTACTTCTATTTAGCAGACCTGTGGAGACTGAAAATATTGTTATTTGCACAAAACATAAGAGGATGGACCACTACTAAAATATATCTCCTTACACATAATGCACAATGTAGATGCCATGCCACCTCTACCGCTGGCAGCACAGGAGAGTATGAAACAAAAAGGAGGGACACAGTAGATTGGCTTATATAGACAATACCCATTAATTATGCAGTTTGAGTATAAGAACCGGAGACTCCTCAAACCTTTAACTGTTGCTATACTGGCAAATATTCAATAAAAGTAAATGACAAGTAAATAAATTATAGCTGTCTAAAATGATGCAAGCTATTCATGCGACTTTGAATTGTAAAAAGGCAGTCATCCCAACGTCCGGCTTAGTTGCCTTCATAAAGGTATAGTTAACATCTAAATATGCGGACTTCAGGAAAAGAAGCCTGTCCTCAAAGAGTGAGGTGACATGTCTGGTAGTTGAATGGGTAGCAGTTCATGTCCGCAAATTACATTAGAGTTTCCACGTTATACATACTGTGGATGTCTGTCACCAGGGGCAAAATCTTCAACCCACACCTACCCTCATGATCAGATTACCAACCAAGTCAATTAGGCCATTCAGGGAATGGTGATGCGCATTAATAGCACCATGGTCGTATCCGGCATAACATGCACGATGGCCTGAGTACTGGAGGAGAGGGTGGCATCGGGAACATTCTCCTATCTGCATCTGGCTCTCTGTGGATAGGTTGGGATATGTACCCATAGGCTCCCCTGTACAGGCCAGCAAGAACACTTCAATGAGTTGGAGAACACCGGTCGTCACCGGATCGCTGTATGATGTTTCTTTTTGTGTCAGGTGACCGGCCACTTCCACCCATGCTGGCTGGTGTTGATTCTTTACAGGCAATCTCCCGAGCCCGGGAGCTGCTAATGTGACTGTAACTTTAGATGTCTCATGCCTCTGATAGCAGTGGCGCGCTTCCTGGTGCTTAATGTGGAAATCCTCTTGTGGCGGTGCCCTGTGCCAGGCATTCTCGACCACGCTAGAGGTAGGTTATAGATGGCTGTGTTGCACTTCAAATTCTGCTACTCGAGTTACATCTCCTCCTCTGTCCTTCCCAGCTGATTCTTTGGCTATAGTGCTCCGATTGGCAATTTGACGTGTGAGTGCACGAAGACTATGCCATTCAGCAGACCACACATGTAGCAGTTTTTCACAGTGTTCATTGAGCAGGTTAGTCACGGCTCCCAGTATCAAGTTGGCTCTAGACTCCATTTGGTCTATTCGACTGTATTTGTGTATATAGGTCCAGTAATATCACCCCTTCTTAAAGATTTTTGGGGCAGCGTTAAATATCTGCCTAATAACCCAGTTTCCTGGGGGAGGTTATAATGCGGCAGCCCTGGTCACGTAGATGATAGGCCTTGCAAGCAATGGCGATCACTACACAACTCAGCCAAAGAGCATAGGCGGTCAGCAATCTTGATATGGATCCGATCTTCAATCCTCTTCAGGTTATTATCCAGTAGAAAAAGTCTCAATTTTTAAAGGATATCTGTAGTTAGTGGCTATTAAAAACGATCAAAGTCAGGAGCTCCTCTCAGATGCGTCCTGTCTCTTCCCTTTTAAGGGTAAGACCTTGTTTGGTGCTGCCCTGGAGGAAATAATTTCCACTGTCATAGGAGGTAAGGGGGCCTTTCTGTCTCAGGATAAGATGGTTAGGCCTAAGGGTCGCCAGACTTCTAATTTTCGTACCTTAAGCAATTTCAAGGGACAGAAATCCTCTTCTTCCAAACAATCCAAGCCCTCATGGAGATCTAACCAACCATAGAATAAGGGTAAGTAAGAAGCCGCCTTCTGTGAATAAATCAGCATGAAGGGTCTGCCCCCGATCCAAGTTTGGATCAAGTTGGGGGCAGACTTTCCTTTCAGGAGGCTTAGATTCGCAATGTCCCCGATCCTTGGGCGGTGGAGGTAGTCTCTCAGCGTTACAAGATGGGATTCAAATCTCGTCCTCCCAGAGGCAGATTTCTCCTGTCAAGATTATATGCAAACATGGGAAAAAAGGCTTTCTTAAATTGCGTCCGAGATCTCTATTGTCTAGGAGTGATTGCCCCCTGTTCCTCTGCCAGAGCGGGGTTGAGGATTCTATTCCAACCTGTTCATGGGTTCCGTCCTTTAAAATGGAGACTATCCATTCTATTCTCCCTTTGGTTCAGGAAGGTCAGTACATGACTACCATCGACACGTATCTTCATGTTCCTATCCACAAGGGTCATTTCCAATTCCTGCGGTTTGCCTTTCTGGACAAACGCCTTCCAATTTGTAGCCCTGCCTTTCGGCCTAGCCACTTCCCCACAAATCTTTACGAAGGTTCGAGGGTACTCTTCTGTCAGTGGCCAGGTCTCAATAAATTGCAGTAGCACCATACCTGGACGATATCTTGGTTCAGGCACCATCTTTTCATTTAGCAAGAACCCATATGGATTCTCCCCTCATGGGTGGAAGGTGAATCTAGATATGAGTTGCTGCCTGTCTTTCTCGTCAGTCCTCTGTCCGCCCATCGGTGGCACAGTGTATGGAAGGATTTGGTCTAATGGTGGCTTCTATGGACATTATTCCTTTTGCTTGATTCCATCTGAAACTTCTACAGTTATGCATGCCCAGGCAATGGAACAGAGATAATTCGGACCTTTTTTAAAAAGTAGTCCTGGACAACCTGACAAGATAATCTCTGTCCTGGTGGCTCATTTCCTCAGGCCGGGGATGGGGATAGCTTTGGGGTTTTCAACTCTAGTTCTGTAATCAGCTGATTGTTTCAACCGTGCACTAGTTAAAGGACTTTAAATACCTTTTAATATGCATAGTATTAAGGTTATTCCCCTCCTCCTGCTATGCATGGATACTGCCATGTTGAAATTGACTTTTTATTGCATTCCAGTGCTGATTTGTTTGCACATGTGCAGTAACTCTCCTTCAGGTACCTGCAGTGTATTTGTAGTTCCAACATGGCGGCATCCATAATTAGAGGAAGGAGCATGACATTTATTTAAGGTTTAATGTCCCTTTACGATATCATGAATATCTGGCCTGTTGGAGGTCTCCACCATGGTTTTCATTACGTTTTTAGTTTTTTTTTTGTACCACCATTTTATATGATACCCATCTAGATTTGAATGTGTTGGAGCAGTGATGGGCAACTTCCTTCTTACAGATCAATATATGTTAGAAGCATTGCATAAGGGCTCAACAATCCCAGGTGCCAGGTAGCCCCTGGCTTCTAGAATTTTACCCCAGGCTTCTAACTTTTTGGGCTATTCTTTATATATTTATGTAGAAATACCACTGTCTGACTCCCAAATATTATTCCTGGCTCCTACAGTTTAAACAGATTTGTTCAGCACTGCCTTAACCCCTTAATGACCACAGCACTTTTCCATTTTCTGTCCGTTTGGGACCAAGGCTATTTTTACATTTTTCGGGTCTTTGTGTTTAGCTGTAATTTCCCTCTTACTCATTTACTGTACCCACACATATTATATACCGTTTTTTTCGCCATTAAATGGACTTTCTAAAGATACCATTATTTTCATCATATCTTATAATTTACTATAAAAAAAATTATAAAATATGAGGAAAAAATGGAAAAAAACACACTTTTTCTAACTTTGACCCCCAAAATCTGTTACACATCTACAACCACCAAAAAACACCCATGCTAAATAGTTTCTAAATTTTGTCCAGAGTTTATAAATACCCAATGTTTACATGTTCTTTGCTTTTTTTGCAAGTTATAGGGCCATAAATATAAGTAGCACTTTGCTATTTCCAAACCACTTTTTTTCAAAATTAGCGCTAGTTACATTGGAACACTGATATCTTTCAGGAATCCCTGAATATCCCTTGACATGTATATATATTTTTTTAGAAGACATCCCAAAGTATTGATCTAGGCCCATTTTGGTATATTTCATGCCACCATTTCACCGCCAAATGCGATCAAATAAAAAAAAAAGTAAAATTTTTCCAAATTTTAGGTTTCTTACTGAAATCATTAACAAACATTTTGTGCAATTATGGTACAAATGGTTGTAAATGCTTCTCTGGGATCCCCTTTGTTCAGAAATAGCAGACATATATCGCTTTGGCGTTGTTTTTAAGTAATTAGAAGTCCGCTAAATGCTGCTGCACACCACAAGTGTATTATGCTCAGCAGTGCAGGGGTTAATTAGGGAACTTGTAGGGAGCTTGTAGGGTTAATTTTAGCTTTAGTGTAGTGTAGTAGACAACCCCAAGTATTGATCTAGGCCCATTTTGGTATATTTCAGGCCACCATTTCACCGCCAAATACGATTAAATTAAAAAAAATAGTCAACTTTTTCACAAACTTTAGGTTTCTCACTGAAATTATTTAGAAACAACTTGTGCAATTATGGTACAAATGGTTGTAAATGATTCTCTGGGATCCCCTTTGTTCAGAAATAGCAGACATATATGGCTTTGGTGTTGCTTTTTGGTTATTAAAAGGCCGCTAAATGCCACTGCGCACAAAACGTGAATTATGCCCAGCAGTGAAGGGGTTAATTAGGTAGCTTGTAGGGAGCTTGCAGGGTTAATTTTAGCTTTAGTGTAGAGATCAGCTTCCCACCTGACACATCAGACCCCCTGATCCCTCCCATAGAGCTCTCTTCCCTCCCCACCCCACAATTGTCCCCGCCATCTTAAGTACTGGCAGAAAGTCTGCCAGTACTAAAATAAAAGGGTTTTTTTTTTACTTTTTTTTTTTTAAGCATATTTACATATGCTGCTGTGTAGGATCCCCCCTTAGCCCCCAACCTCTCTGATCCCCCCCAAAACAGCTCTCTACCCCCCCCCCCCCACTGCCTTATTGGGGGCCATCTTGGGTACTGGCAGCTGTCTGCCAGTACCCAGTTTGCATATAAAAATGTTTTTTTTACAATTTATTTTAGTTTTTTCTGTAGTGTAGCTCTCCCCCCCCAGATCAATCCCCCACCCCTTCCCAGATCCCTTAGATAATTTCCATTACGTTTTTTTTAATTATTTTTTACAATAATATCCAAAATAGTTTCTGTAGTGTAAGTGGTTCCCACCCGCTCCCTCCCCGTGCACGCGCCCTCCCGCCGCCCCCTGTGCACGCGCGCGCCCCCGGCGATCCCGCCCCCGATCCCGCCCCCCTCTCTGACTAAGAAGCCATCGATGGCCGCCCACCCACCTCCCATTTACGCTCCCACCCACCAACGAATGCGGCCATCGATGTCCGGTGCAGAGAGGGCCACAGAGTGGCTCTCTCTGCACCTGAGGGGCAAAAATTGTTATTGCAGGATGCCTCGATATCGAGGCATCCTGCAATAACCGGAAAGCAGCTGGAAGTGATCAGGATCGCTTCCAGCTGCTTTCCAAACCGTGGACGTGCAGGGTACGTTCTTGGTCGTTAAGTGACTTTTTTTAAGAGGACGTACCCTGCACGTCCTCGGCCGTTAAGGGGTTAAAGAAATAGAATTAAATTGGAAATTTATTTTTTTTTTAAAGCAAAAAAAAAATGTGAGTTTAATGTCCTCTTTAAAGCGACTTGAAACACACAAAAAAATATTTTGTGATTCAGGTAGAGGATACCTTTTATTTAAAAAAAAAAAAAAAGTTTCCAATTTACTTCTATTATCAAATTTGTTTTGTTCCCATGATATTGTGTTGAAGAGTTACCTAGTTAGGTGCACTGCATGACATCAAAAAGTGCTGCCACCAAGTGCTCTTGTAAATGGATAATCTTGTGAAACTACTGCCATATAGTGCTCCAGAAATGGGCTCGATACTAAGCATAGGTCCCTGTTTTTCAACAAAAGATAGCAAGCGAACAAATAAAAATTAAGACGTAAATTAGAAAGTTTAAAAGCACATGCTGTGTCTGAATCATGAAATAAACATTTTGAGTTTCATATCCATTTAACCCCTAAATGGGAATTTCTTTTTTAAAAGCACTATTCCAGGTTAAAGGGACATTAAACCCTAAAATATTATTTCATGATTCAGATAGAGAATACGGTTTTAAACAACTTTCTAATTTACTTCTATGATCTAATTTGCTTAATTCTCTTGATATTCTTTCCTGAAAAGCATACCATACTTTGTGTCCTTGTTTCAGTAAAACATAGTCCTGTATTGTTAAGAGAAATTCTGTAGATGACAAGTGACACTTGGTTGACAAAACACGTTATCGGGTGAGTGTCATGTTTGGCCACATTTGTAATCAATTGCGGTTTCCAATAATCGAATATAGCATATTCCTTTTAACACAGTTTGTATTCCGTCTGAATTTTTCTGGGCTTTAGCCACTGGTGCTTCCCTGATGGGATCGCGGTCTGGAGGGTGTCCCTAGCATCATAGGGATGCCCCCCTGATGCAATCCCATTATTAAAATCTCGCAATCACATGCACGATCGCGAGATTTCAATTTGTTTACATTGGAACAGTTGTTCCGATTTAGACAGTTAACCCCGGCACAAAAGGGTTAATAAAATCAGAAATAACAAAAAACAATAACATGCAAGGTACAAGAACAGTAAGAATAATTAAAAAAAACTTTCCCTGTGTACAAAATGGTTATTCATATTTGGGTGTGTTTAGGAAGGTGTCCCAGTAAAACGTTATATCATGATAGGTATCAATACGACCAGTTTTATAATAATAGTATCTTTCTAATAGTAAAATCTTATTGACTCTATTTTCCCATATGTCAGTAGTGGAGCATTTTTCTGTTTCCAGTTTCTCTTGTAAGGTGTATCCAGTCCACGGATCATCCATTACTTGTGGGATATTCTCCTTCCCAACAGGAAGTTGCAAGAGGATCACCCACAGTAGAGCTGCTATATAGCTCCTCCCCTAACTGCCATATTCAGTCATTCTCTTGCAACTCCCAACAAGCATGGAGGTAGTAAGAGGAAAGTGGTGAAATGTAGCTGTTGCTTCAATCAAAAGTTTGTTATTTTTAAATGGTACCGGAGTTGTACTATTTTGTCCCAGGCAGAAAAATAGAAGAATCTGCCTGTGATTTCTATGATCTTAGCAGGTTGTAACTAAGATCCATTGCTGTTCTCACACATGACTGAAGAGAGAGGTAACTTCAGCGGGGGAATGGCATGCAGGTTATCCTGCTATGACGTATGTGCAGTTAAGATTTTTCTAGAAGATGTGAATGCTAGAAAATGCTGCTGATACCAAATTTATGTAAGGTAAGCCTGAATACAGTGATTTAATAGTGACGGGTATCATGCTTACTTTCTGAGGTAATACTTTTATATTTACAATATAAAACGTTTGCTGGCATGTTTAAACGTTTTTATATATACTTTGGTGATAAAACTTTATTGGGGCCTAGTTTTTTCCACATGGCTGGCTTAAATTTGCCTAGAAACAGTTTCCTGAGGCTTTCCACTGTGTTACTATGAGTGGGAGGGGCCTAATTTAGCGCTTCCACTGTGTTACTATGAGTGGGAGGGGCCTAATTTAGAGTTCCCTGAATGCTACAGGACATCTCTAAAGGGCTCTTAGGCTTTCCAAAATCGTTTGTTGGGGAAGGTAGGCCCACAGCAAGGCTGTGGCAGTTTGGTGTGACTGTTAAAAAAAAACGTGTCTCGTTTTTTTGATCCGTTTTTTGAACTAAGGGGTTAATCATCCATTTGCAAGTGGGTGCAATGCTCTGTTAGCTTATTATACACACTGTAAAAATTTTGTTTGATTTACTGCCTTTTTTCACTGTTTTTCAAATTCTGACAAAATTTGTTTCTCTTAAAGGCACAGTACCGTTTTTATTTTTTGCTTGTTAACTTGATTTAAAGTGTTTTCCAAGCTTGCTAGTCTCATTGCTAGTCTGAACAAACATGTCTGACATAGAGGAAACTCCTTGTTCATTATGTTTAAAAGCCATGGTGGAACCCCCTCTTAGAATGTGTACCAAATGTACTGATTTCACTTTAAGCAATAAAGATCATATTCTGTCTTTAAAAAATGTATCACCAGAGGAATCTGACGAGGGGGAAGTTATGCCGACTAACTCTCCCCATGTGTCAGATCCTTTGACTCCCGCTCAAGGGACTCGCGCTCAAATGGCTCCAAGTACATCTAGGGCACCCATAGCGTTTACTTTACAAGACATGGCGGCAGTCATGGATAATACACTGTCAGTGGTATTAGCCAGACTACCTGAATTTAGAGGAAAGCGAGATAGCTCTGGAGTTAGACGAAATACAGAGCATACTGAAACTTTAAGAGCTATGTCTGATACTGCCTCACAATATGCAGAAGCTGAAGAAGGAGAGCTTCATTCTGTGGGTGATGTTTCTGACTCAGGGAAGATGATGCAACCTGATTCTGATATCTCTACATTTAAATTTAAGCTTGAACACCTCCGCGTGTTGCTCAGGGAGGTTTTAGCTGCTCTGAATGACTGATACAATTGCAGTGCCAGAGAAATTGTGTAGACTGGATAAATACTATGCAGTGCCGGTGTGTACTGATGTTTTTCCAATACCTAAAAGGTTTACAGAAATTATTACTAAGGAATGGGATAGACCAGGTGTGCCATTCTCTCCCCCTCCTATTTTTAGAAAAATGTTTCCAATAAACGCCACCACACGGGACTTATGGCAGACAGTTCCTAAGGTGGAGGGAGCAGTTTCTACCCTAGCAAACCGTACTACTATCCCTGTCGAGGACAGTTGTGCTTTCTTAGATCCAATGGATAAAAAGTTAGAGGGTTACCTTAAGAAAATGTTTATTCAACAAGGTTTTATCCTACAGCCTCTTGCATGCATTGCGCCTGTCACTGCTGCTGCAGCGTTCTGGTTAAAGTCTCTGGAAGAGGCTTTACAGGTAGCGACTCCATTGGATGACATACTTGACAAGCTTAGAGCACTTAAGCTAGCCAATTCTTTTGTTTCTGATGCCATTGTTCATTTGACTAAACTAACGGCTAAGAATTCTGGTTTTGCTATCCAGGCGTGCAGAGCGCTATGGCTTAAATCATGGTCAGCTGACGTTACTTCAAAGTCTAAGCTGCTTAACATTCCCTTCAAGGGGCAGACCCTATTCGGGCCTGGTTTGAAGGAGAATATTGCTGATATCACTGGAGGAAAAGGTCATGCCCTTCCTCAGGATAGGTCCAAATCAAGGGCCAAACAGTCTAATTTTCGTGCCTTTCGAAACTTCAAGGCAAGTGCGGCATCAACTTCCTCTAATGCAAAACAAGAGGGAACTTTTGCTCAGTCCAAGACGGTCTGGAGACCTAACCAGACCTGGAACAAAGGTAAGCAGGCCAAAAAGCCTGCTGCTGCCTCTAAGACAGCATGAAGGAACGGCCCCCTATCCGGTAACGGATCTAGTAGGGGGCAGACTTTCGCTCTTCACCCAGGTGTGGGCAAGAGATGTCCAGGATCCCTGGGCGTTGGAAATTATATCCCAAGGATATCTTCTGGACTTCAAAGCTTCCCCTCCAAAAGGGAGATTTCACCTTTCACAATTATCTGCAAACCAGATAAAGAGAGAGGCATTTTTACACTGTGTACAAGACCTCCTAGTTATGGGAGTGATCCATCCAGTTCCAAAGGAGGAACAGGGACAGGGATTTTACTCAAATCTGTTTGTGGTTCCCAAAAAAGAGGGAACCTTCAGACCAATTTTGGATCTAAAGATCTTAAACAAATTCCTCAAAGTTCCATCATTCAAGATGGAGACTATTCGTACCATCCTACCTATGATCCAGGAGGGTCAATACATGACTACAGTGGATCTAAAGGATGCTTATCTTCACATTCCGATACACAAAGATCATCATTGGTTTCTCAGATTTGCCTTCCTAGACAGGCATTACCAGTTTGTAGCTCTTCCCTTTGGGTTAGCTACAGCCCCAAGAATTTTTACGAAGGTTCTGGGGTCGCTTCTGGCGGTCCTAAGGCCGCGGGGCATAGCAGTAGCCCCTTATTTAGACGACATCCTGATTCAGGCGTCAAACTTCCAAATTGCCAAGTCTCATACGGACATAGTGTTGGCATTTCTGAGGTCGCATGGGTGGAAGGTGAAGGAAGAAAAGAGTTCTCTATCCCCCCTCACAAGAGTTTCCTTCCTAGGGACTCTGATAGATTCTGTAGAAATGAAGATTTACCTGACGGAGTCCAGGTTATCAAAACGTCTAAATTCCTGCCGTATTCTTTCCTCGCCCTTCGGTGGCGCAGTGCATGGAAGTAATCGGCTTAATGGTAGCGGCAATGGACATAGTGCCGTTTGCACGCCTACATCTCAGACCGCTGCAACTCTGCATGCTCAGTCAGTGGAATGGGGATTACACAGATTTGTCCCCTCTACTAAATCTGGATCAAGAGACCAGGGATTCTCTTCTCTGGTGGCTATCTCGGGTCCATCTGTCCAAAGGTATGACCTTTCGCAGGCCAGATTGGACAATTGTAACGACAGATGCCAGCCTTCTAGGTTGGGGTGCAGTCTGGAACTCCCTGAAGGCTCAGGGATCGTGGACTCAGGAGGAGTCACTCCTTCCAATAAATATTCTGGAACTGAGAGCGATATTCAATGCTCTTCAGGCTTGGCCTCAGCTAGCGACAATGAGGTTCATCAGATTTCAGTCGGACAACATCACGACTGTGGCTTATATCAACCATCAAGGGGGAACAAGGAGTTCCCTAGCGATGTTAGAAGTCTCAAAGATAATTCGCTGGGCAGAGATTCACTCTTGCCACCTATCAGCTATCCATATCCCAGGTGTAGAGAACTGGGAGGCGGATTTTCTAAGTCGACAGACTTTTCATCCGGGGGAGTGGGAGCTCCATCCGGAGGTGTTTGCACAATTGACTCATCGTTGGGGCAAACCAGAACTGGATCTCATGGCGTCTCGCCAGAACGCCAAGCTTCCTTGTTACGGATCCAGGTCCAGGGACCCCAAGGCAACGCTGATAGATGCTCTAGCAGCGCCTTGGTCCTTCAACCTGGCTTATGTGTTTCCACCGTTTCCTCTGCTCCCTCGTCTGATTGCCAAGATCAAGCAGGAGAGAGCATCGGTGATCTTGATAGCGCCTGCGTGGCCACGCAGGACTTGGTATGCAGATCTGGTGGACATGTCATCCTTTCCACCATGGACTCTGCCGCTGAGACAGGACCTTCTACTTCAAGGTCCTTTCAACCATCCAAATCTAATTTCTCTGAGGCTGACTGCCTTTAGATTGAACGCTTGATTTTATCAAAGCGTGGTTTCTCCGAGTCAGTCATTGATACCTTAATTCATGCACGAAAGCCTGTCACCAGGAAAATCTATCATAAAATATGGCGTAAATATCTTTATTGGTGTGAATCCAAGGGCTACTCATGGAGCAAGGTCAGGATTCCCAGGATATTACCTTTTCTCCAAGAAGGATTGGAGAGAGGATTGTCAGCTAGTTCCTTAAAGGGACAGATTTCTGCGCTGTCTATTCTTTTGCACAAGCGTCTGGCGGATGTTCCAGACGTTCAGGCATTTTGTCAGGCTTTAGTTAGAATCAAGCCTGTGTTTAAACCTGTTGCTCCACCTTGGAGCTTAAATTTGGTTCTTAAAGTTCTTCAGGGGGTTCCGCTTGAACCTCTTCATTCCATAGATATCAGACTTTTATCTTGGAAAGTTCTTTTTTTGGTAGCTATTTTCTTGGCTCGTAGAGTTTCCGAGTTATCTGCCTTACAATGTGATTCTCCTTATCTGATCTTCCATGCAGATAAGGTAGTTCTGCGTACCAAACCTGGGTTTTTACCTAAGGTGGTATCTAATAAGAATATCAATCAAGAGATTGTTGTTCCGTCTTTGTGTCCTAATCCTTCTTCAAAGAAGGAACGTCTATTACACAATCTGGACGTGGTTTGTGCTTTAAAGTTTTGCTTACAAGCTACTAAAGATTTTTGTCAAACATCTGTTTTGTTTGTTTGTCTACTCTGGACAGAGGAGAGGTCAAAAGGCTTCGGCAACCTCTCTTTCTTTTTGGCTAAGAAGCATAATCCGCTTAGCCTACGAGACTGCTGGCCAGCAGCCTCCAGAAAGGATTACAGCTCATTCTACTAGAGCTGTGGCTTCCACATGGGCCTTTAAAAATTAGGCTTCTGTTGAACAGATTTGCAAGGCGGCGACTCGGTCTTCGCTTCATACTTTTTCAAAATTCTACAAATTTGATACTTTTGCTTCTTCGGAGGCTATTTTTGGGAGAAATGTTTTACAGGCAGTGGTACCTTCCGTTTAAGTACCTGCCTTGTCCCTCCCTTCATCCGTGTACTTTAGCTTTGGTATTGGTATCCCACAAGTAATGGATGATCCGTGGACTGGATACACCTTACAAGAGAAAACATAATTTATGCTTACCTGATAAATTTATTTCTCTTGTGGTGTATCCAGTCCACGGCACGCCCTGTCATTTTAAGGCAGGTATTTTTTAATTTTAAACTACAGTCACCGCTGCACCCTATAGTTTCTCCTTTCTCTGCTTGTTTTCGGTCGAATGACTGGATATGGCAGTTAGGGGAGGAGCTATATAGCAGCTCTGCTGTGGGTGATCCTCTTGCAACTTCCTGTTGGGAAGGAGAATATCCCACAAGTAATGGATGATCCGTGGACTGGATACACCACAAGAGAAATAAATTTATCAGGTAAGCATAAATTATGTTTTTGAGCAGTTAATTGTCTAGCCATGTTTAACATAATCAGGCATATAGAGATTGTTTAATCTTACACTTAAACTCTCCAAGTAGGTTAAACAGTCATAGTTGGGGAGTAGGTGCTAGGTCACTAGATAGGATTTGTTGATCATTTTAAGTATCTCGCACCAGTATTTCTTTAGTTTATGGCAAGTCCACCAAGTGTGTAACATCACTTCTCTCCTAACTACATCTCCAACATTTAATTAACCGATGCACTTGGAAATATATGTTTTACTTTTTTGGGAGTAAGATACCATCTATGTAAAATGTTTGTATTAATATCTAGGGCTTGAGCTGAGTGCATAGTTTAGTGGAAAATCTTTTTCCAGGTATCAGTAGGCAATTTCTATCCCAGTTTTCTCCCATGCAATCAAGAACTTATGTGGATTTTGAGAAGAGGCTCCAAGTAGAAATTTATAACACATGGAGATGGTTTTAGTATGTAATGTAGGATTTTTTCAAAGTTTCTAAGTGGTCTGGTAAAGTCCTCTCTTTGTTTATGTGAAGCTTGATAATGATTGGTTTGATGGTATCTAAACCACGAGGAGAAAAAAATCATTACCCAAGTGTCTACGTTCATGTATAGGTTTTAATACTTTGTCTAGTATTTCGAATATTGGGATTGTGTCAGTCTGAGTGGGATTTGGATGGAATGGCCACAAATTCCCTGCAAGATCAGGGTTATTCAGAATTGGTGAAAGTGGGGATTTTTTTTTATGAAATGCATTTAATTATAGTCTTTCAATCTGTGAGAGTTTCTGTGATAGTAGTTATTCCTTTTTTAATCAAAGAGCCAAGGCGTTTAGGGTTCCAGCATATACTACCTAGATTGGGGGTGTCTGCTGAATCTTATTCTAGTTGGAACTAACTTTTATTACTTGATTTTGAATGTTGGCACCAGGCCCAAATTCTTTGAAGAGAGACGGCTTTTATACAAAAGTAGATGTGGGACACATAATCCTCCCAGTTTTCTAGGGGAATTACTTTTTTTTTTGTGTGGCTATTCTGGGAGGTCTGCATTTCCAGATGTATTTGCCTATTATTTTTTGGATTTTGGTCATATACGTAGTTTGTATGTGGGATGGGAAGGGTTTAAAGTAAATATAATATTTTAGGTAGAAGGGTCATCTTTACTGTGTTTATTCTGCCTGTCCAGGAGATATTTTTGGATGACCAAGTTGAGGTAAGTCTGATAGTTTCATTTAATATCTTGTTGTAGTTTAGTGACATTAACTTATCACTGCAAGTTGTGAGATGAACACTCAAATATTTTAAAAAAAATTTGCTGGATTTTAAGTGTGCTTACCGCTTGTAACTGTTATTTCTGTAGGAGTTAGATTGATTCATATTTACCTTAAAGTTGGATACTTTTCCATATGTGACCAACTCTTTTAACGTCGCACTAAGGGAAGGTGAAAGGGGTTGCTAAGGTCAAAAGGACATCGTCCGCGAACATTGCTAACTTATGCTTATTTTAATGTTTATACCTTAGATCTCGTGGTTTTGGCCAATTTAGGAAGCTAGGGATTCAAGAGATAGTAAGGGTGAAAGGGGCATCCTTGTCTGGTTCCATTTCAAATTGTTCAGATAGTATTCCATTAACTCTAATTTGTGCTGTCGGAAATGAGTATAATGCGAGAATACGTTGTATATATGATTGGGGAAAGAGGAATTTGCGTAGAGTTGTTTCTAGAAAGGTCCAATCAAGTCTATCGAACACTTTCTCTGCGTCAGTGGATAGAAAGATGGTTGGGATGTTTTCCTGATCTATAAAGTGCATTAAGTGAATTACTTTCGTGGTGTTACCTTTAGCCTCTCTGTAAGGAACGAATCCCACTTTGTCTGGTGATATTAAGTCTGGTGATATTAAGTCTGGTGATATTAAGTCTGGTGATATTAAGTCTGGTGATATTAAGTCTGGTGATATTAAGTCTGGTGATATTAAGTCTGGTGATATTAAGTCTGGTGATATTAAGTCTGGTGATATTAAGTCTGGTGATATTAAGTCTGGTGATATTAAGTCTGGTGATATTAAGTCTGGTGATATTAAGTCTGGTGATATTAAGTCTGGTGATATTAAGTCTGGTGATATTAAGTCTGGTGATATTAAGTCTGGTGATATTAAGTCTGGTAGTATTTAAGGTCAGTATTTAATAAGGAAATAGGGCGGTAGTTTGCTGGTTGGTCCAGGGGTCTTGCCTGGTTTGGGGATAACCGTGATTGCTGCCTGTAACATTGTGTTTGGGAAGTGTCCCCCTTCGTCTATGTGTTGAAAGAGGTTTATTAAATAAGGTGATAAGATTTGACGCTATGTCTTGTAATACACATCAGAGAATCCGTCGGGGCCGGGGACTTTATTTGGTTTTATAGAGATGATAGCTTGTTTTAGTTCTAACTCCGTTATTGGGGCTGCACAAATTTCCTCGTTTTAGGTGATATACCAGGGAGGTCTATGTTGGCTAAGTAGTCTGTGCAATTTTGTGTATTTGGGTTCTTGTGGGGATAGAGATTGTATAAATTGTGGGAATATGTTTTAAAGACTTCAGCTATTTGCAGTGAATCTTCTGCTATAGTGCCTTCAGGTTTTTTAATTAAATGTATATATGTTTTGGCACTTTTAGTTTTTAGAGCACGAGCTAACTATTTGCCAGGTTTGTTTGCATCTTTGTAGTATTTTTGCTGTAGGAACATGGCAGATCTTTGTGCTTTTATATGTAAAAACATGTTTAATTTCTCCCTATAAAGAATAATAGTGACAGGATTTCTTTTACAAGATATGACAAGTCCACGGATTTCATCCTTACTTGTGGGATTTAACCTCCTGCTAGCAGCAAGTGGCAAGAGCTCCACAGCAGAGCTGTATATATATATATATATATATATATATATATATATATATATATATATATATATATATATATATATATATAGCCCCTCCAGTCATTCTCTTTGCCTGTGTTAGTGATAGGAAGAGGTAAAGTGAGGTGTTAGTTTAGATTCTTCAATCAAGAATTTTTTATTTTAAAATGGTGCCTATGTGTACTATTTTTATTCTGGGCAGCTTCTGAAAGACCAATTCTGGGAACTTGTGGAGTTTTACTCTCACTACGCCTCCCTTATTGGTGTTGCCTGGAGATGGACTTAGTGAATTTGCCTAAGACTTTTTTTTCTTATCCACAGGACCTCTGGAGGAGATAGTGGACCTATGGATACTGTGAGTGATTTATGCTGTTACTCAGCATAGAGGTAGGTGCAGATTTCAGGGGCTTGCAGCAGAACTCTGAACTAACTGAACTGTGTTATAATTGTAAGCCTTACAGGGGTTAAGCTTTCCAGTCAGTCAGGCAGTTTTCAGCCTGAGGCACTGGGACATTTTTTTTTTAATTTAAGAAGAGCGTTTTTTTTTTTTGCCTTTATTAAAAAATCTGGCTGACGCTGGTGCTGTTTTTAAGACACTTTGCAGGCAAATCTATGTTAGGAATGGATTAATGGATAATTGGCGCTCAAAGCTTGATTTTTTTTTTTTGGGCTAGCAAACGTTTACTATTTAAAGGAACAGTGTATGATTGCTGTGGTTATTACATTTGTCAAAATTCTTTTGGGATTCAATATAAATGTTTATTAAATGCACAGTACACGAAAATATTGTTTAAGCTTTTACTATTTAAAGGAACAGTAATCTGTTTAATAGTAGGAGACTAAAATTGTAGCTTGCATCTGTTAATATGGAAGACATGGAACAGAGTACATGTCTCATGTTTAGATGCCATTGTGGAACCTCCTGTCACACTATGTGAAAATTGTGTGGAGAGAGCATTACAATGTAAAGAGAAATTATTTATTAATAAAGATGATTCTCTAACCAATGAGATTCAGGATTTGCCCCAATCTTCTCCCCAAACGTCACAGCCTTTGACACCCGCACAAGCTACGCCATCTTCGGCGGCATCTGCCTCTTTTACCTTGCAGGATATGGCTGCAGTTATGTCTTCTACCTTTACAGAGGTTTTGTCTAAGTTACCAGGGTTACAAGGCAAACGTAGCAGGGCAGAATCGCAGGGTATCCCTGTAGCTTCTGATGCTTTGATGGCTATCTCTGATGTCCCCAACCAGTCTTCTGAACTGGAGGGTAAGGAGATTTTGTCTGAGGGGGAACTGTCGGACTCAGGTAGTGCATTACCCCAAACAGATTCGGACGTTATGTCCTTTAGATTTAAATTGGAACACCTCCGTCTGTTACTTCGGGAGGTTTTAGGGACACTGGATGATTGTGACTCTATTGTGGTCCCTCCAGAAAAATTGTGTAAGATGGACAGATATCTGGAAGTCCCTACTTACTCAGATACCTTTCCGGTTCCTAAGAGAATTTCGGAGATTGTCACTAAGGAATGGGAAAGACCGGGTATCCCGTTCTCTCCTTCCTCTATGTTCAAGAAAATGTACCCTATAGCTGACACCGTGCAGGATTCTTGGCAAACAGTCCCTAAGGTGGAGGGTGCTATTTCTACTCTAGCTAAGCGTACAACTATTCCTATTGTGGACAGTTATGCTTTCAAAGACCCTATGGATAAAAAAATGGAGGGTCTGCTAAAGATGCTATTCGTTCATCAAGGTTTCTTCTTACAACAGATGGCCTTTATTGTACCAGTTACAACTGTGGCTGCATTTTGGTTTGATGCTTTGGAAGAATCTCTGAAGACTGAGACTTCCTTAGAGGAAATAATGGATAGGATTAAGGCCCTAAAGTTGGCTAATTCCTTTGTCACTGACGCCGCTTTTCAGATTGCTAAGAATGCAGGTTTTGCCATTCTAGCGAGCAGAGCCTTGTGGTTAAAGTCTTGGTCTGCGGATGTGTCCTCTAAATACAAGCTTTTGTCTATTCCTTTCAAGGGGAAGACTTTATTTGGTCCCCACTTGAAAGAAATTATTTCGGACATTACGGGAGGTAAGGGCCATCTCTTACCTCAGGATAAAACATCTAAACAGAAGGGTAGACAGAGTAATTTTCGTTCCTTTCGAAATTTCAGGGAAGTCCCCTCTTCCGCTAAACAGGAAGGGAACTTTGCACAAGCTAAGTCCGTCTAGAGACCCAACCAGGCTTGGAACAAGGGCAAACAATCCAAGAAGCCCGCTGCTGCTCCCAAGACAGCATGAAGGGGCGGCCCCCGAACCGGGACCGGATCTAGTAGGGGGCAGACTTTCTCTCTTTGTCCAGGCTTGGATAAGAGACGTTCAGGATCCTTGGACACTGGAAATCGTGTCTCAAGGGTATCAACTGGAGTTCAAAAATTCCTTCCTGAGAGGAAGGTTCCTTCTTTCATGATTGTCTGTAAACCTGATAAAAAGAGAGGCGTTCTTAAGTTGTGTAAGAGACCTCCCCACTATGGGAGTGATTTGCCCCATTCCAATTCTGGAAAAGGGGCAGGGGTTTTACTCAAATCTTTTCGTGGTTCCCAAAAAAGAGGTAACGTTCCGACCCATTTTAGACCTCAAAAGTTTAAACAAATTTCTCAGAGTCCCATCCTTCAATATGAAGACCATTCGGACAATTCTTCCATTGATCCAGGAGGGTCAATATAGGACTACAGTGGACTTAAAAGATGCATACCTTCACATTCCTATCCACAAGGATCATTACCAGTTCCTAAGATTTACCTTTCTAGACAAACATTTTCAGTTTGTGGCTCTACCCTTCGGACTGGCCATGGCACCCAGGATCTTCACGAAGGTTCTAGGGTCTCTGTTGGCGGTTCTCAGACCGCGGGGCATTGCAGTGGCGCCTTATCTGGACGATATTCTAATCCAGGCGTCGTCTTACCAACTGACAATGTCACACACCGACATGATTCTGTCCTTTCTGAGGACTCACAGGTGGAAGGTGAATGTAGAAAAGAGTTCACTAATTCCACAGACAAGGGTTCCTTTCCTGGGAACTCTAATAGATTCTGTATCTATGAAAATCTTCTTGATGGAGGTCAGGAAGTTAAAGATTCTGAATACATGCCGAGCCCTTCAGTCCAATCCTCGGCCTTCAGTGGTCCAGTGCATGGAGGTAATTGGATTGATGGTGGCGGCAATGGACTTAATTCCGTTTGCTCGATTTCATCTCAGACCTCTACAACTGAGCATGCTCAGACAGTGGAATGGAGATTATGCAAATTTGTCTCCTCAGATAGATCTGGATCTGGAGACAAGAGACTCTCTTATTTGGTGGTTGTTGCAGGATCATCTGGCCCAAGGGACGTGCTTCTTCAGACCCTCATGGGTGATAGTGACAACGGATGCCAGTCTACTAGGTTGGGGTGCAGTCTGGAATTCCCTGAAGGCTCAGGAAGTGTGGACTCGGTCGGAGTCTCTACTTCCAATCAATATTCTAGAATTAAGAGCGATATTCAATGCGCTTCAGGCTTGGCCTCAGTTGGCTTTGGCCAAATTCATCCGGTTTCAGTCGGACAACATCACGACTGTGGCTTACATCTATCATCAAGGAGGAACAAGGAGTTCCTTAGCGATGACAGAAGTATCCAAGATAATTTGGTGGGCGGAGGCTCACTCTTGTTATCTGTCAGCAATATACATCCCAGGAGGGGACAACTGGGAAGTGGACTTTCTGAACAGACAGTTGTTTCATCCAGGGGAATGGGAACTTCATCCGGAGGTCTTTGCCGCTCTGATTCTCAGGTGGGGCAGGCCGGAATTGGATCTGATGGCGTCTCGTTAGAATGCCAAGCTCCCAAGATACGGATCCAGGTCAAGGGATCCTCAGGCCGAACTGATAGATGCCTTGGTAGTGCCTTGGTCGTTCAACCTAGCAAATGTGTTTCCACCGTTTGCTCTCCTTCCCCGGGTGATTGCACGGATCAAACAGGAGAGGTCTTCAGTAATTCTAATCGCTCCTGCGTGGCCACGCAGGACTTGATATGCGGATCTGGTGGACATGTCCTCTCTGCCACCGTGGAAGCTTCCATTGAGGCAGGACCTTCCCATTCAGGGACCCTTCCATCATCTGAATCTAGTTTCTCTGCAGCTAACTGCTTGGAGATTGAACGCTTGATTTTAGCCAAGCAGGGGTTCTCTGATTCGGTCATTGATACTTTGATTCAGGCACGGAAGCCTGTTACTAGAAAGATTTACCATAAGATATGGCGTAAATATCTTTATTGGTGCGAATCCAAGAACTACTCATGGAGTAGGGTTAGGATTCCCAGGATTTTGGCTTTTCTCCAAGAAGGATTGGAGAAAGGGTTGCCCGCAAGTTCTTTTAAAGGGACACATTTCTGCTTTATCTATTCTGTTACACAAACGTCTGTCAGATGTTCCAGACGTTCAATCCTTTTGTCAGGCTCTAACTAGGATCAGGCCTGTGTTTAGACCTATTGCTCCTCCGTGGAGTTTGAATTTAGTTCTTAAAGTTCTTCAAGGGGTTCCATTTGAACCCATGCATTCCATAGATATTAACTTATTATCTTGGAAAGTTTTATTTTTGGTTGCTATTTCCTCTGCTCGCAGAGTTTCTGAGCTTTCGGCTTTACAAGGTGATACACCTTATCTTATTTTCCATGCTGAAAAGGTGGTGTTACGTACCAAACCTGAGTTTCTTCCTAAGGTTGTTTCTAACAAGAATATTAATCAGGAAATTGTTGTTCCTTCATTATGTCCTAACCCTTCTTCTAAGAAGGAGCGTATTACATAACTTGGATGTAGTTCGCTCCTTAAAATTTTATTTACAGGCGACTAAGGATTTTCGTCAAACATCTTCATTGTTTGTGGTTTTTGCTGGGAAACGTAGGGGTCACAAGGCTACGGCTACCTCTCTTTTTGGCTGAAGAGTATCATCCGTTTGGCATATGAGACTGCTGGACAGCAGCCTCCTGAAAGAATTACGGCTCATTCCACTAGGACTGTGGCTTCCTCATGGGCATTTAAAAATTATGCTTCTGTTGAACAGATTTGCAAAGTTGCAACTTGGTCTTCTCTTCACACTTTTTTCCCCCTTTTTATTTTAGCAGCCTTTATCTTAATCAGCTCACCTCGTATAAAGCACTTATGGGCTTCCCAAATATATCCTGGGGATGAGTCAGGAGTATTATTTATAGTAAAATATTCTTTGATAGATTTTTCCAGGTTTTCTTTAGTTTGGGGAGTGTGTAATAGCGATTTATCAAGTCTCCACTGAAAAGGAATGTCTAAGAGGTGCTGAGAGTATGAGCAGTTTGCATTTGACCATTGAATGGTCAGACTATGATGTGTGGGAAATTGCAACAGTATGAATGATGTCAATTCTAGAGTGTAAATGTGTAATCTCTTCGTTTAGGGAATCTATACCTCCAGGGATCATGAAGGTTCAAGATTTTTAGCCATAACCAAAAGGATTTCATGTTTGTTTTTTTTACTCGAAGTCAGGGATTGGAGCTATCTAAGTTCAGATTGATAGGTAAATTAAAGTTGCCATAGACTATCAATTGGCCTTTTAAAATATCTTGTATAAGTGGAAGGATGGATTGGAAAAAGGGTGCTTGTCGTGTGTTTGTTGCTCATAGGTTTATTATTGCTGGATTTTCCTAAAAATCTACCTTCTTTGTCTGAGGTCTGTTTATGTAATGTGAATAGGAGGGATTTGTGTAACAGCATTAATTTTTTTGAAGGGTCGGTACTGTGAAAATGCTGATAATGAGATGTAAAGCATTTAGGGATCACATTTTTTTTAAAAAATGCGTCACTTGCAGGCAAATTACCTCACCTCCTTTTCGGTATATATCGTCCAGAGCCATTGATCTCTTATGTGGGCTAATAATTTTATTTCCCAGAATGTGAAAGGTTTTAACAAAAGTTTTAGACATATTGGATATCTATATATGGTTTGTAGGCAGATTTTGTGATCCCTGTTTTGTGTTCTTAAAGTGAATGTAAATTTTGACGCTAAAGTGCCCGGTTTTTAAAAATTCGATTAAAAACAGGGGCACTTTAATTCATCAAAATTTACATTTCACTCGTTGTGAAGAAATACTTACCTTTTTAATCTTGACAGCAGCTCCATCTTCCTCCAGTCGTCGCAAGCCATTTCTGATGTCAGAAATGATGGGTAGGTCATCCTCCAATCATGGCTTTCCCCCCGGGAGAATCAGTGTCTGATTCAATGCGGTGATTGGAGGAAGCAGGATTCATCATTTTAGACCCAGGGAGAGGCTTTGCGACAAGTGGAGGAGCTGTCAAGTTTAAAAGGCACGATTTTTTTTTTCATAACACAAGTGAAATGTAAATTTTGATGAATTAAAGTGCCCCTGATTTTAATCGAATTTTTAAAAAAAGGGCACTTTAGCATCAAAATTTACATTCACTTTAAGAGTAAGTAGATATACCTTGCATTGTTTGAGATAAGCAATTAGTGTGTTCACATACCTTGCAACTAAAAAACAACAGTAATAACATTTAAAAACATATTGGAGGAGAATAAATTTGAAATCCTAAAAGATTTCTTCCTAGCCTAGAGAGCAAGGAGATATTAATCATGAAAATAATAGTATCAGGTTACAAATTACTATCACTTGGTTGAATTGAAAAAAAACAAACATTTGTATAAACAAAGGGAAAGAGCAACACGAAGGTCAAAATGCACATAAAGTAAGAAAGGATACATCACTCTACAGGTTGCAGGGTATATCAGTCCCCTGAATAGTCACGTGTGGTCCCATCTAATTGTTTGGATCTTTTATGTTGGACGGTCAACCAGTCAGATCTCTGTGGTAGTGGTGGAGGATGCTTGAACCTTTGTACTGAAGAGAAAGGGTTTAGGGTTGGCATGTCGTCAGAAGATATTATTTCTAGCTTTTTGCAGCAATCCAAGATTTCTGACGCGGAAGTGCATGTCGCTCGTCTGTTTTTATGTATAGCTGTTAGTTAGAAGGGAAAGTTCCACCTGTAGTTGACACCAAGGTTTCTGAGGTGGTGGTTTAAAGGTTGGAGTTCTTTTCACCTTAGAAGAGTGCGGGCAGATAAGTCTGCAAAGAGCTGTAAAGAGGGCCTTTCATACTGAATGGGAGATTTATTTCTGGCAGCTTTCATAATGTCTTCCTTCACTTGATAATTTGTGATCTTCACAACAATGTCCCTGGGGGGAGCTCCCTCCCAGAGGCCTAGGTCTCAGGGCCCTGCGGGCTCTATCCATAGCCACTGTATCTGTTGATGCGGTTCATCTTGTATAGGAAAAGAGAGCTTGAAGGTAGCTGTTAAGTCCTTGGTATCTACTAATTCTGGGACACCACGGATTCTAATATTATTGCGTCTGTCTATCTTCAATCTTATCTTCTAAACGTAGCAAGCTTTGATCTGTGTGCTCTGCATGTTGGTAGAGGTCTGCAAAATTATTTTTCATAGTTGTGCTTTCATCTTCTAACTTTTCCACTCTGTGGCCAATCTCGCAGATCTCTTTTTTTAGGTCTGAGATTTATTCTTGTCAGTATATTTATGAAAATCTTAGCAGTATTCTCTAAACAATGTGTAAGTATATGGCAGGGAATATATTTAACAATCTTCCTTTAAACTAAACCTGCAATCAAACATACATTTGCTAAGATAATAAAATTAATCTAAATATCTGAATTCTTTATTATTAGTAAATAACTATGAACATGTTGATACATAAATATTTGTAATGATTAGAATATGAGTCAATATTATATGCGTTAAAAAAAAAACTATTTAAAATATGCTATACAAACCTTATGCAAATTTATTTTAAAACCAACCTTTCATTCAGACTGCATTTAAAATATTACAATGAGATCTAAAATAGCAGCTAACAAACATTCAGCAATATAATTTACAGTGCTAACTTAAACAATAGTACAATATACACTTCTATTAAAAACCCAATTCTGAGTTATCACTCTATAGTTGTACAGATAAAATAATTTAGCAGCAAGAATTTGTTTAACCCTACACAGGCTGAACACTAGTAAAATGCAGACTGCCCTCTTTCTTTTTATATATATACGTTACCAAGGATTCCTTGTTTCATCTCAGAAAATATATAAGTAAATTTTTGCAATCACTGAGAAAAAGGTAGATCAGCTTGTTCAGAATGAATGTATTTTGGACGCCCAGCAGTATATCATTCAAGTCAGCAAAAATCTGTCCTTCTCCTTCATGCATTCACTTAAATAACTTTTTCATTCATTGATGAAACCATGGGAGTGGCCCTACGAGATCTGACCATCCCATTGGTTAGGTGGGATGTCTATTTGGATTGGCCCTTGGTCACCATGGAAACGCATCCTTTAAGCAGTTAAATCTCAACTGCTATACCGGTATCGGCCCTTCGGTGGCAGCAGGCAGCACAAAACAAATTCATCCTTAACATTTCTAAACATTTTTAGACAGTGAAATATTTCTTTAAACTATGTAATAACTGCCATAATTTCTTGTATTAATCTTTCCCAATATTAATCATAGATGGATAACATCACATTATCTCTCTGGTCATTTTGATATGAAACATGTGTCTAACATTATTTATATTGTATTATATTAATTTATACTGCCAATTATTCTGAAATTAATGGCATTTATACATTCTAATATGTTTCCTTTCACTTAATATAATATGTTCTATGTCTCCGACAATTTCTGCATATATGAATTGATGCCTGCAATAGAAATGGAAACAATTGTTAGAAATGATCTAAGCATTCATATGTCTATGGTCCATATGAAGTAACATTAAAGGGACAGTCTACACCAATTTTGTTCTTATTTAAAAAGATAGATAATCCCTTTATTACCCATTCCCCGTTTTTGCATAATCAACACAATTATATTAATATACTTTTTACCTCTGTGATTACCTTGTATCTAAGCATTTGCAGACAGCCTCCTTATCTAAGTGCCTTTGACAGACATGCAGTGTAGTCAATCAGTGAAGACTCCTAAATAACTTCACGGGAGTGAGCACAATGTTATCTATATGACACATGTGAACTAGCACAGTCTGTGAAAAACTTTCAAAATGCTCTGAGCTAGGAGGCGGTTTTCAACTGTTTAGAAATCAGTTTGAGCCTAGCTAGGTTTAGCTTTTCAAAAATACCACCAAGGGAACAAAGCAAATTTGATGATGAAAGTAAATTGGAAAGTTGTTTAAAATTGCATGCCCTATCTGAATCATGAAAGTTTAGTTTTGACTTTACTGTCCCTTTAAGTATTATTAATCACTTACTTTTAGGTCCACAAATATTCTTAAAACTCAGAGGCTAAGTAAGACCTTTTATGTTTTCAAAACATATATAACATAATTTATGTAAGAACTTACCTGATAAATTCATTTCTTTCATATTAACAAGAGTCCATGAGCTAGTGACGTATGGGATATACATTCCTACCAGGAGGGGCAAAGTTTCCCAAACCTTAAAATGCCTATAAATACACCCCTCACCACACCCACAAATCAGTTTAACGAATAGCCAAGAAGTGGGGTGATAAGAAAAAAAGTGCGAAGCATATAAAATAAGGAATTGGAATAATTGTGCTTTATACAAAAAAATCATAACCACCACAAAAAAGGGTGGGCCTCATGGACTCTTGTTAATATGAAAGAAATGAATTTATCAGGTAAGTTCTTACATAAATTATGTTTTCTTTCATGTAATTAACAAGAGTCCATGAGCTAGTGACGTATGGGATAATGACTACCCAAGATGTGGATCTTTCCACACAAGAGTCACTAGAGAGGGAGGGATAAAATAAAGACAGCCAATTCCTGCTGAAAATAATCCACACCCAAAATAAAGTTTAACAAAAAACATAAGCAGAAGATTCAAACTGAAACCGCTGCCTGAAGAACTTTTCTACCAAAAACTGCTTCAGAAGAAGAAAATACATCAAAATGGTAGAATTTAGTAAAAGTATGCAAAGAGGACCAAGTTGCTGCTTTGCAGATCTGGTTAACCGAAGCTTCATTCCTAAACGCCCAGGAAGTAGATACTGACCTAGTAGAATGAGCTGTAATTCTTTGAGGCAAGATGAATTAAAGATTTCAACCAAGATGCCAAAGAAATGGCAGAAGCTTTCTGGCCTTTCCTAGAACCGGAAAAGATAACAAATAGACTAGAAGTCTTACGGAAAGATTTCGTAGCTTCAACATAATATTTCAAAGCTCTAACAACATCCAAAGAATGCAATGATTTCTCCTTAGAATTCTTAGGATTAGGACATAATGAAGGAACCACAATTTCTCTACTAATGTTGTTGGAATTCACAACTTTAGGTAAAAATTCAAAAGAAGTTCGCAACACCGCCTTATCCTGATGAAAAATCAGAAAAGGAGACTCACACGAAAGAGCAGATAATTCAGAAACTCTTCTAGCAGAAGAGATGGCCAAAAGGAACAAAACTTTCCAAGAAAGTAATTTAATGTCCAATGAATGCATAGGTTCAAACGGAGGAGCTTGAAGAGCTCCCAGAACCAAATTCAAACTCCAAGGAGGAGAAATTGACTTAATGACAGGTTTTATACGAACCAAAGCTTGTACAAAACAATGAATATCAGGAAGAATAGCAATCTTTCTGTGAAAAAGAACAGAAAGAGCGGAGATTTGTCCTTTCAAAGAACTTGCGGACAAACCCTTATCTAAACCATCCTGAAGAAACTGTAAAATTCTCGGTATTCTAAAAGAATGCCAAGAAAAATGATGAGAAAGACACCAAGAAATATAAGTCTTCCAGACTCTATAATATATCTCTCGAGATACAGATTTACGAGCCTGTAACATAGTATTAATCACGGAGTCAGAAAAACCTCTATGACCAAGAATCAAGCGTTCAATCTCCATACCTTTAAATTTAAGGATTTCAGATCCGGATGGAAAAAAGGACCTTGTGACAGAAGGTCTGGTCTTAACGGAAGAGTCCATGGCTGGCAAGATGCCATCCGGACAAGATCCGCATACCAAAACCTGTGAGGCCATGCCGGAGCTATTAGCAGAACAAACGAGCATTCCCTCAGAATCTTGGAGATTACTCTTGGAAGAAGAACTAGAGGCGGAAAGATATAGGCAGGATGATACTTCCAAGGAAGTGATAATGCATCCACTGCCTCCGCCTGAGGATCCCGGGATCTGGACAGATACCTGGGAAGTTTCTTGTTTAGATGAGAGGCCATCAGATCTATCTCTGGGAGCCCCCACAATTGAACAATCTGAAGAAATACCTCTGGGTGAAGAGACCATTCGCCCGGATGCAACGTTTGGCGACTGAGATAATCCGCTTCCCAATTGTCTACACCTGGGATATGAACCGCAGAGATTAGACAGGAGCTGGATTCCGCCCAAACCAAAATTCGAGATACTTCTTTCATAGCCAGAGGACTGTGAGTCCCTCCTTGATGATTGATGTATGCCACAGTTGTGACATTGTCTGTCTGAAAACAAATGAACGATTCTCTCTTCAGAAGAGGCCAAAACTGAAGAGCTCTGAAAACTGCACGGAGTTCCAAGATATTGATCGGTAATCTCACCTCCTGAGATTCCCAAACTCCTTGTGCCGTCAGAGATCCCCACACAGCTCCCCAACCTGTGAGACTTGCATCTGTTGAAATTACAGTCCAGGTCGGAAGAACAAAAGAAGCCCCCTGAATTAAACGATGGTGATCTATCCACCACGTTAGAGAGTGCCGAACAATCGGTTTTAAAGATATTAATTGATATATCTTCGTGTAATCCCTGCACCATTGGTTCAGCATACAGAGCTGAAGAGGTCGCATGTGAAAACGAGCAAAGGGGATCGCGTCCGATGCAGCAGTCATAAGACCTAGAATTTCCATGCATAAGGCTACCGAAGGGAATGATTGAGACTGAAGGTTTCGACAGGCTGTAATCAATTTTAGACGTCTCTTGTCTGTTAAAGACAAAGTCATGGACACTGAATCTATCTGGAAACCCAGAAAGGTTACCCTTGTTTGAGGAATCAAAGAACTTTTTGGTAAATTGATCCTCCAACCATGATCTTGAAGAAACAACACAAGTCGATACGTATGAGACTCTGCTAAATGTAAAGACGGAGCAAGTACCAAGATATCGTCCAAATAAGGAAATACCACAATACCCTGTTCTCTGATTACAGACAGAAGGGCACCGAGAATCTTTGTGAAAATTCTTGGAGCTGTAGCAAGGCCAAACGGTAGAGCCACAAATTGGTAATGCTTGTCTAGAAAAGAGAATCTCAGGAACTGATAATGATCTGGATGAATCGGAATATGCAGATATGCATCCTGTAAATCTATTGTGGACATATAATTCCCTTGCTGAACAAAAGGCAATATAGTCCTTACAGTTACCATCTTGAACGTTGGTATCCTTACATAACGATTCAATAATTTTAGATCCAGAACTGGTCTGAAGGAATTCTCCTTCTTTGGTACAATGAAGAGATTTGAATAAAACCCCATCCCCTGTTCCGGAACTGGAACTGGCATAATTACTCCAGCCAACTCTAGATCTGAAACACAATTCAGAAATGCTTGAGCTTTCACTGGATTTACTGGGACATGGGAAAGAAAAAATCTCTTTGCAGGAGGTCTCATCTTGAAACCAATTCTGTACCCTTCTGAAACAATGTTCTGAATCCAAAGATTGTGAACAGAATTGATCCAAATTTCTTTGAAAAAACGTAACCTGCCCCCTACCAGCTGAACTGGAATGAGGGCCGTACCTTCATGTGAACTTAGAAGCAGGCTTTGCCTTTCTAGCAGGCTTGGATTTATTCCAGACTGGAGATGGTTTCCAAACTGAAACTGCTCCTGAGGATGAAGGATCAGGCTTTTGTTCTTTGTTGAAACGAAAGGAACGAAAACGATTGTTAGCCCTGTTTTTACCTTTAGACTTTTTATCCTGTGGTAAAAAAGTTCCTTTCCCACCAGTAACAGTTGAAATAATAGAATCCAACTGAGAACCAAATAATTTGTTTCCCTGGAAAGAAATGGAAAGTAGAGTTGATTTAGAAGCCATATCAGCATTCCAGGTCTTAAGCCATAAAGCTCTTCTGGCTAAGATAGCCAGAGACATAAATCTAACATCAACTCTAATAATATCAAAAATGGCATCACAGATGAAATTATTAGCATGCTGGAGAAGAATAATAGTATCATGAGAATCACGATTTGTTACTTGTTGCGCTAGAGTTTCCAACCAAAAAGTTGAAGCTGCAGCAACATCAGCCAATGATATAGCAGGTCTAAGAAGATTACCTGAACATAGATAAGCTTTTCTTAGAAAAGATTCAATTTTTCTATCTAAAGGATCCTTAAACGAGGTACCATCTGACGTAGGAATGGTAGTACGTTTAGCAAGGGTAGAAATAGCCCCATCAACTTTAGGGATTTTGTCCCAAAATTCTAACCTGTCAGGCGGAACAGGATATAATTGCTTAAAACGTTTAGAAGGAGTAAATGAATTACCCAATTTATCCCATTCCTTAGCAATTACTGCAGAAATAGCATTAGGAACAGGAAAGACTTCTGGAATAACCGCAGGAGCTTTAAAAACCTTATCCAAACGTATAGAATTAGTATCAAGAGGACTAGAATCCTCTATTTCTAAAGCAATTAGTACTTCTTTAAGTAAAGAGCGAATAAATTCCATCTTAAATAAATATGAAGATTTATCAGCATCAATCTCTGAGATAGAATCCTCTGAACCAGAAGAGTCCAAAGAATCAGAATGATGGTGTTCATTTAAAAATTCATCTGTAGAGAGAGGAGATTTAAAAGACTTTTTACGTTTACTAGAAGGAGAAATAACAGACAAAGCCTTCTTTATGGATTCAGAAACAAAATCTCTTATGTTATCAGGAACATTCTGCACCTTAGATGTTGAGGGAACTGCAACAGGCAATGGTACATCACTAAAGGAAATATTATCTGCTTTAACAAGTTTGTCATGACAATTATTACAAACAACAGCTGGAGGAATAGCTACCAAAAGTTTACAGCAGATACACTTAGCTTTGGTAGATCCAGCAGGCAGTGGTTTTCCTGTAGTATCTTCTGGCTCAGATGCAACGTGAGACATCTTGCAATATGTAAGAGAAAAAACAACATATAAAGCAAAATAGATCAAATTCCTTATAAGACAGTTTCAGGAATGGGAAAAAAAATGCCAAACATCAAGCTTCTAGCAACCAGAAGCAAATGAAAAATGAGACTGAAATAATGTGGAGACAAAAGCGACGCTCATATTTTTTGGCGCCAAATAAGACGCCCACATTATTTGGCGCCTAAATGCTTTTGGCGCCAAAAATGACGCCACATCCGGAACGCCGACATTTTTGGCGCAAAATAACGTCAAAAATGACGCAACTTCCGGCGACACGTATGACGCCGGAAACGGAAAAGAATTTTTGCGCCAAAAAAGTCCGCGCCAAGAATGACGCAATAAAATGAAGCATTTTCAGCCCCCGCGAGCCTAACAGCCCACAGGGAAAAAAGTCAAATTTTTGAGGTAAGAAAAAATATGATAATTTAAAGCATAATCCCAAATATGAAACTGACTGTCTGGAAATAATGAAAGTTGAACATTCTGAGTCAAGGCAAATAAATGTTTGAATACATATATTTAGAACTTTATAAATAAAGTGCCCAACCATAGCTTAGAGTGTCACAGAAAATAAGACTTACTTACCCCAGGACACTCATCTACATGTTTGTAGAAAGCCAAACCAGTACTGAAACGAGAATCAGTAGAGGAAATGGTAAATATAAGAGTATATCGTCGATCTGAAAAGGGAGGTAAGAGATGAATCTCTACGACCGATAACAGAGAACCTTATGAAATAGACCCCGTAGAAGGAGATCACTGCATTCAATAGGCAATACTCTCCTCACATCCCTCTGACATTCACTGCACGCTGAGAGGAAAACCGGGCTCCAACTTGCTGCGGAGCGCATATCAACGTAGAATCTAGCACAAACTTACTTCACCACCTCCCTTGGAGGCAAAGTTTGTAAAACTGATTTGTGGGTGTGGTGAGGGGTGTATTTATAGGCATTTTAAGGTTTGGGAAACTTTGCCCCTCCTGGTAGGAATGTATATCCCATACGTCACTAGCTCATGGACTCTTGTTAATTACATGAAAGAAATCATTTTTATGTATATCTGAATTTATTTCCTATATAAATATCCCCTGCAGCAACCATCCACCTAATACAATGTGCTTAATTTCAATATATATATCATGAATCATTCCAAACATACATGGAAAACTGGCATTGTTCCCCTTGCAAAATGCATCCAACTCTATCTGTGTCACCTTCCCCCTAGCTGTGTATTTGCAACACATCTTACTTTGAAATCACAAAACTTAGGTGACAAATTCCAGAGGGCTTCCAAGCATATTTTTCTCTCATCACCAAATGTCTTGGAGTTATAAAACTCTGCATATATAGTCAAATGAATAGGGTCACTGAGTTAGTTCCTTTAGAAAAAAAAATGTTTGTGTATTTTACACCGCAGGGGTCGTGCTTCAAAAGGCTATGCTGATTTCCAATCCTGATAAACGTGCATTTACCTAGCCAAAATCAGCTTGTAGGGGGTTTTGAGTTAAATCCTGACATCAGAATTTCTATTCTACAGCACATCTGATAAAATAGACGGCTTCATATATACACACATCCTTTTTATATTATTTTCATTTACGTATATATATTAGTATATATATATATATATATATATATATTATGTCATTGACCTTTACCCTGACATAATTCCCCCTTTCAAATTCAAATACATGTGGGATACATGTGTTTGAATTGGATCAAAGTCAGTGGTATTCTGTGAGGATGTTGGCCATATACAACATAGACAGTCTCTTATGTAGAAAGTTTGTTATTTTGAGCCTTCATGTTTATCAGTTAGGCATATTTAAACTACAGTATGTCTTTAGTTCATTTGGAGATATGACACTTCATTCTCCCTCTATGACTTGTAGTTGGGATCTGGGATGACATGTCCGCAATTGATTGATATGGACCCATTTATCTATGAAACTTTCATTTTTGGGGATCCTTATTTTATAGGCTACTGGAGATATTTTGTCAGTAATGACAAAAGGACCTTTCCATGAGGGAAGAAATTTCTTCTCCCTAACCTGATCTCTTCCAAAGTTATAAAGATAAACTTTATTATTTATTTCATATTCCTTTTTGGATGTTTTGAGATCATAGTATGTTTTAGTGGCAGTTGCGGCTCTTTCTAAATTCCTTTGAGCAAATGCAAATGCATATTGCAGGTGTTTTCTTAAGTTCTCCACATATTGATGTGTATTGGCAGCGTTTATCAAGTTTTGGTCTGATGTACGGTATAGCAGATGCTGAGGTAGAACCATTCTTCTACCAGTCATCAGTTCAAAAGGTGACATCTTGGTAGCACTACTTGGAGTTGCTCTTAATGCCATTAAAACTAGAGGTAGTTTTACATCCCAGTCTTTACCCGTTTCACTCACAAACATTTTGAGGATTTTAACAATGGACTGGTTGTAACGCTCTACACCACCACTTGAGGCAGCTCTATAAGCAATATGGAGCTTTCTTTTAACCCCTAGTATTTTCCACATTTTGGTCATCACTTCGCTAGTGAAGTGGGTCCCCCGATCTGATGCGATTCTTTGGGGCAAACCAAATCTGGAAAATACATGGTTGATGAGCAATGCTGCACATGTTTCAGCACTATTGTTAGGTGCACTAATGCACTCTACCCATTTAGTGAACAGGCATGTCACTGTTAACATGTACTTGTTACCTCTTGATGACGTTGTTACCGGACCAATAAAATCAATTTGTATATCTGACCATGGCATTACCATCCCCCTTTTCTGCAATGGCGCTCTTTGCGTTGGTGCAGTGGGTTGAAACTGTGGGCAGATTAAACACCCTTGACAGTAGGTTTGAACATCTTTCAACATGTGTGGCCAAAAAGCATAATCACGTAATATTTCATACGTGAGTTTGGCACCACGATGACCAGATGTGGGAGCATCATGGGCATGTTGAAGCATTAGACCTCTGAACTTGGTGGGTACTACCCACTGCTGGATGCCAGTTTTGGAAGTTCTAATTAACAAACCATCCTGTAACTTGAATTGTGATCTAGATTTTATTAAGATTCTAAGATCTTCCATGCCAATACAATCATCTTTTGAGATGGGGTTGCTTTCAGGATCTTCTATGTGTTTATAGAAGATGCCTACAATGGGGTCTTCTTTTTGACTAGTGATCAGGTCCTCACTAGGAGAATCCTGACTCCATTGTACCAAGTTAGGCTCACTCTGTTGTTTTGCCTGGTTTCTGGTAATGGCTTCTACCTGGATTGCACCCATTAAGTGGTCAATATTAAGGAGTTCTCCAGTTATGGCTCCTTGTTTGGCTAACAAATCCGCAAGATCATTGCCTTCCTTATCAGGACCTAGAACTCTGGAATGACCCTTGGTCTTTTTCCAGTGTATGGTTAAATCATTGCATACCACCAGATTATCAATCTCGCAGAACAACTTGCCATGCTTGACTGGTTTGTTATTGCTTTTCTGCATGCCATTTCTTTTCCAAGTTGGCAGGTATTCAACAAAGCTGTCATGCACATAATTTGAGTTAGTTATGATCACAAATTTATTAATACCATGTTCAATAGCCATTTCAATGGTTTTGAAAACAGCAGTTAGTTCAGAAACTTGACTGGATCTTGGTCCAATGTTGAAACCTATAGATATATTTGGGAATCCATTTGCCCCCGTTATACCAATGCCAGCGACTAATCTGCGCTCATTATCAATAGTGGTAATGTTTGACAATGGTCCTCATTGTACATTTTATATGGGGAAAGCAATTGTTCCTCCAGAAAATCATCTTCTGATAATTCTTCCCCAGGATCTCTAGCAGTACAGTCGTGGAGCTCAGCAAGCCCTTGTGCAACTGGATTCTTTTTATTCTGCCTGTAGCGAATTTCTAATGGCCAGCCTTGCAAGGAAAGAGTCCACGCTGTTATGCGGCAATTTGACAAATTCCCATCTCTTATTCTTTCACTTTGCAAATATAGCAAAGGCTGGTGGGCCGTTTCTACAATAATTTTCTCGCCCTGTATATAGCTGCGGAAATTTTGTAGAGCCCATACAGTAGATAAGAGGGCTTTTTCGCAATCGCTAAATTTGATTTCTACTGGGGATAGATTTTTGCTCGCATAAGCAATGGCTTTGTTCAAATTATCATGCTTTTGGTATAAAACAGCACTCATGCTTATATCTGTGTAACCTGTCTCTAAGAAGAAAGGTTTACCACCTTCAGGGTACGCTAAGCAAGGTGCTTGAGTGACTTTTCTCTTCAGCTCTCTGATGGCTGTCTCTTGAGACTCACTCCAGTGCCATTTCACATCTTTCTTTAGAAGAAGTAGTAGTGGTTTAGCTAATTCCGCATAATTATCAATGAATTTGCGAGAATAATTTGTCATACCCAGGAATGATCTCAATTCCTTTAAATTAGTTGGGTTTTTAGAATTCACTATAGCTTCCACCTTTTTCTTTTGGGGATTTAATCCTTCAGAGGTAACTTCATGTCCCAAGAAGTTTACATGAGTGCGGCACCATTGAGCTTTTTGTAGGGATAATTTGACACCTGCCCTTTTAAGTTGGCTGAGGACGTGTTTAAGCTCTGCGACATGTTTTTCAAAGTCTGTGCTTTTGATTAAAACATCATCAACATAAGATAAGGTCCCCCTTTCCAGTGCATCAGGCATAGCCTTATGCATGAATACAGCAAATTCATGTCCAGAATTTATGTATCCAAATGGAAGTCTCTGGAATGCATATTGGACCTTTTGGAAAGAGAACGCTAGCTTATATTGGTCCTCTTCATGTACCTTTATGGTCCAATATCCCTGTGCACAATCAATGGCAGTGAATATTTTGGATCCCTGCATTTGTGCTAGGCACTGGTCAATGTATGGTACAGGCCAGCCAGACATGTATACTCGTTTGTTTAGCTGTCTTAAGTCAGCACACAAACGCCATTGTCCATTGGGCTTAAGGACACCTAGAATAGGATTATTATAAGAGCTGTGCACCTGTCTGATAATACCTCTTTCTTCCAAATTCCTTATGATCTCTGCAAGAGAATCATATGAGGCTAAGGGAAGTCTGTATTGTTTGACAAATACAGGTGGCGCATCGGGATCTGTTTGTATTCTTGCAATGTGCAAGTCTGTAGTACCACAGTCATAAGAATCCTAAGCAAAAATATCCTTGTACTCCATCAGGAGTTCTCGCAGCTGTTGGCGTTCATCATCGCTGGAACAGCCATTAGCTAAGGATATTTGCTCTTCGACTATTTGCTGAAATCCTGGAAAGATTTCAGGCTGTCCTATTTCATAGGCTTCTTCTAACCTAGAGGTGAGATCCCCTTGATTATAGTTTACATTGCTCCCATGACTGGTTATTGGGGTAATCTTGCTGTTTGATTGGCTGATCAAACACTAGAGAGGCTTCTTCAATTTTACAGATGCCTTCCTCTGAGCTGAAGGGATAAATAGACTGAATATTAAATAGACCCTCTGGCATAGATGCAAAGGATTTTTCTATTAATTGTCCTTCAGTTAAGTATCCTTCAGGTATTAGCCCAATTACATTATTCTGGAATCCAAAAGTGTAATAACTTGATTCCAGTGCATATCCTATGGTAGTTCCCTTGGATAATGTTATATCCTGTGGGGTCATGTTATGCACAACAATATGTATTGCAACAGTTCCAATATTCACCATAGGAGTGTAGGTTACTGTGACACCCAGATTTTGTATTCTATGGGAGAGGCAAATTAGTGTTTCAGAAGTTTTTAATTTCTGACCTCTCTTTACCTGTAAGGGTAAAAGAAATTTATCAGCCCCAGCAGGAATTATAACATCGTTAGATACCTGCATATTCACGGCATATGGCAATTGCTGGTTTGATTTCAGGGCTGCATTTTCATCCTGAAATACTTCAGGGTCCCCCTTTAACCTGCTCCAGAGGCAAGAATTAATCAAATCTATTTGTATGGCATATCTATGTAAGATGTCATTGCCAATGTATATTTGATTATGGGGAGTATTTAAAACTAAAAACAGGTGCTTCACTGACTTATTGCCAATAGAGATAGATAATAAGCACTTAGCTGTGATGTTATAGCTTTCAGACCTGTCATCCAGGCCGTTGACACAGTGGTCTTGGGGAGAAAGATATTTAATCACTTTAGGTTCAGCTATTTGCGCTAATAAACCTTCACTTATATAGCTAGCTTCCTGTTTTAAGTTTATTTTAGCATACTTGGTTTTACCAAGGTCATGTACTTGTATAGGGATAAATAGATCCTCTTTAACTCTCTCAATCCCTGTGAGGTATTGAGCGTGGCCTCCCCCCTTAGGGATTTTATGATCCCCCTTGTGGAGTGATATGGTTAATACATCGCCATCTAGGGAAATATTCGCTATCTTTCCAGGCGAAATTTTAAAAGTATTACCATCAGAGCCACTAAAAGGAGTCTGATCATCTATTTGTAGAATAGTGATTTCAGGTACAGAGTTATTTCTGAAATGAATCTCCACAGCATCTGGTTTCTCTTCCAGCACGTGACAGCTATGTCGGGTGCGAGATATATCAGATTTTTCATAATTGATAGGCCGTTTAACTTGCGACCAAATTACATTATTTATGCAATCAATTATGGTGCTTAATCGCTTCAGGAGATCACTACCAATAATTAAACGATCAGTTGGCAGATCCACTATAATGACAGGGTGTCTTATGACCCTGTTCCCCAGTTTAAATTTTAACCAGGCAGTACCGTAGACTCTTAGAGAGTCACCCCCAACACCTATTAGAGAACCGTCAAATTCTTTTATTTTAGGTTTGTGGGGTGTTAGCTCATTTAGCTGTGTGTAGTACCTGTGGGATAAGATAGTTGCCTGTGACCCAGTGTCAATTAATCCCCTGATAGGGTTGGAGACTGAATCTTGCAGCTCAACTAATACATAATATCTTCCTGCAGTTTCTACCATTTCACACATAAAATTTGCATTCTCCCACATCTGTGGGCTTCGCCACGTGTTACCTGAATTCGCCACGTTTTCCTGTGCAGAGGAAGCTTCATACCTACCTGTTTCTTCTATGACAGGGTCGGCTGGATTCTTGTGTACTGGATCTGTGGAGATAAGGTTAGGAGAGAGCTGCAAGGGAAGAGTTTTGTTAATTTTTCCCGGACGAGGTTGCCTGTCATCACAGCTAAATTGTCCGTTTTCGGTCTGTGGGGAGAGAACATGATTAGTATCATTGATATTTATTATTACATTTTGTATATCTCTCCCCTTCCCCTCAGGTGATGCTGCAGTATTTATGACTGTGCCTGTGGTCCACTGCTGACCACTGGCTGTACCCCTAAAAAAGTATTGTTCGGTTGCTGAGCCGTAGATTTTTGACTCATATTAGCGATTTGTTCGCTCAACCGATTTAACTGGGTAAACAGCATATCTACCTGATTGTACAAGTTACCTCTACCCCTGGGTCTATCTCCTGGTGTCCCATTGTAATGATTCCTGGACCATTGGGTATCCTCAGAATCAGGGCCGCTATTTCTATTCTGGCGTGGTTGCCCCTGGGGTTCAGCTTGCTCAGTATTAGTACCTTGGGGAGCATTATATACCTGGGGTGTCTGGTTATCCTGAGAATACCTTCGCCGTCTATTGTATCCAGTGATGTGCGGTGACTTCAGAGGCTGGTGAGGCAGTGGCTAGGAATCGGATACGCCTTCATTCTTTAGATATCCTTTGTTGAAGAAATAGCAATTGCACATGGGCGAGCCAATATCTATATGCAGCCACCAATCAGTATCTACTGAGCATATTTAGATATGATTTTCAACAAAGGATATCTGATTTTCTTCATTCTTTTGATATCCTTTGTTGAAAAGCATATCTAAATATGCTCATTAGCTACTGAGCATATTTAGATATGATTTTCAACAAAGGATATCTGATTTTAATCATTCTTTTGATATCCTTTGTTTAAAAGCATATCTAAATATGCTCATCAGCTACTGAGCATATTTAGATATGCTTTTCAACAAAGGATATCAAAAGAATGAAGAAAATCAGATATCCTTTGTTGAAAATCATATCTAAATATGCTCAGTAGCTATGAGCATATTTAGATATGCTTTTCAACAAAGGATATCAAAAGAATGATGAAAATTAGATAATAGAACTAAATAGGAATGTTGTTTACAATCGTATTTTCTATCTGAATCATGAAACAAAATGTTGTCGCTTAATGTCCCTTTAAGTAAAAAATGAGGAGGTCTCAAAATTGCAAATATACCTTGAATATGTGTGGGAACAAGGTGACCTTATTAACACTATATGAAAGGGGGGGGAGAAATAAATTAAAACATATCTTAATATGCATATGAAATGGGGGGGGGGGGAAATAAATTAAAACATAAGTTTTAATATGCAGATAAAGATTAAAACTGGAATCACGGGGGCGTGTCCTTGCAGTCGCCATGAACAGTCGCAAAAAAGAGAAGCTCCTCACAAACTTGAGAAATCTAGTTATTTACAGTGGCATATATCTACCTTTCCTTGTCAAAACAACATGGTATGGAAGTGGAAACTCAGCAGAATCGTTTGATACTAAATAATGCCATAATTTCTACTACTAATAATAATAACATAATTACTCTCAAGAGGAGCGTAGCAAGCATGGCGGACTAAACTGAAGAAGCAGCTACAATACCCCCCCCCACCGGTTTCACGGGGGCAGCAGGTCTAAACTAATCTGAGTCTGGGTACACACTGGGGGCTATTCAGTAATAGATTTGCACAACAGCTATCATCTGTGGAGATAATAGGAAGATATCCTGGTACACATCATGGAGGCGCTAGCAGCTGTGGATGTTTGGGAGCGGACTATACATAATGCGATCACTCGAAGCTATGAACAGCTAAAGAAGGATCTTTGCTCTCTACTTCTGGTCATCTCGGACCAGTATTCCGCTCCTGCCCCGGAGTCCTCGGAGGGCTGCCTCAGATCAGATAAGAACTTTACTTACCCGGAGCTACCGGCAAAGTCCAGCTGCCCTCCCGCCCATTCCTAAAAGGCCCGAGGGATTGCTGCGTGTCAGAGCCCTACTTTTGGTCCTGCAGCCATTACGACTAAAGGAGCCGGCCCATCTCATAAGAGGACATTGTCGACTTTTCCCAAAAAGAAAGGATCTGTCAACTAACGTATTAGACCGCAGCAAGTTTGATCTATCAGCCCAGAGGAAATCTTTCTCCATTTTGCAGCGTGAGGACATCGATATCTCGAGAGAGCCTGATCATGCAGGTAATCTTTCACAGCAAGCCAGCTGCAGTGCCGCGACAAGTCTTTCCTTCCAGATGAACACTGTCCTCGCTTACATAAAAATGGGTATCGGATAAAGCTAATAATGGACATAATGCTCAAGTCTTTGGCTTGGGACAAGATGGACGCTAGTAACTATTCCTAGCTTATGCCAAGTTAAGAGCTCTGTGGCACTTCAACTATTGTCCCTTTGATACGATATAGAAACACACTGCTCTATATATCCCTCAAAAGTTTCTGTATACAGGTTTAATGTATAGCATTTGATTAGTAATAGTGTGGTTTTATGCTCATCTTGTTTATGTTGATGTCTTTTGATTATTTATTCGTTTTTCCTACTATTCTATATCAAAGCTTAGGTATACGGGTATGCACATACTAACTTTGCTTGGATCATATACTATGCCTAAGAGACTGTCCATGGTGGGCTCACGAGGTTCAGCATTACTGTTCTTTACTTGAAATAACTTGGCATCTCCCTGCACTGCCAGCGGCCGAGGTAGGGTGGCATGCTAAGAAATCTTTTATATTTTCAAAACAGTTGTATATTAGTCTCAATTTAATGTTAATCTGGTACCTCTGTGGTTTTCAGTTCAGAGCACTAGTTATATAGCTAGCAGCTATTATTATAGATCCAGCATAATGTACTTATACTGCACCAGTTCTGAATGGCCCCTATACACTTATAAACTTGCAAACCTAATTTATGCCTACTATTAGGAGGATATAGCGCCCAGATATTATTATTATATTATTATAATATTATATTATTATATTGTATTGTATTATATACTATATTATATTATAGATTCATTAACACTTTGCTATTTATATCTTCCATACGCTGTCTAGCCTGCTGTACTTTTATATATACATCTTCTCAGGTCCAAGAGTGACCGTGTTGAATGTTAGAGTACCTCCCTGAGTCTTTTAGTTTACATAGGTCCAAGAGTGGCCTGTTTCAACAATGGAGGTGCTATCATACCTTATATAAATTAAAAAAGAGATTCTTTTCACTCAGTTGGGTAACAATCTATTGTACTTGGGATGACATGACCTTTTATGCTTTGCCAGCTTTGCAATGTCCTTGTTTTATTTCAGATCTTAGTGGCATAGCCAATTTAACCTGAGATATGTTTACTATTATATCCACTGTACCTTTTTACCTTTTATTGTTGTAACTGTCTTGCACAACCTCAATAAAAATCATTTAAAATAAAAAAACAAACAAACAAACAAAACAAAAAACTGGAATCACTTTATTAAAAACACACTTAGGATTTCTCATTAGGTATGTACTGTTGCATAGTAAAAGGTAATAGTGTGCTAAGTTTAGGTGCTTGATTAAATCACATAAAACTGACGTATTGCCATTTGGGTATAGCAATTTAATGTAAATAACCTGTATAAATAACCTGAGAATGTCTAAATAGCAGAAATGTCAATGTCAATTCTGACATTTAGACATTCACAGGTTATTTACATTAAATTGCTATACCCAAATGGCAATACGTCAGTTTTATGTGATTTAACCAAGCACCTAAAGCACACTATTACCTTTACTATGCAACAGTACATACCTAATGAGAAATCCTAAGTGTGTTTTTGATAAAGTGATTCCAGATTTAATCTTTATCTGCATATTAAAACTTATGGATTAATTTATTCCCCCCCCCCTTTCATATAGTGTTAATAAAGTCACCTTGTTCCCACACATATTCAAGCCATATTAAGAATATGTGTGTGGGAACAAGGTGACCTTATTAACACTATATGAAAGGGGGGGAAAATAAATTAAACCATAACTTTTAATATGCAGATATTATCATATGTCAGTCTGACAGCACACCCCTAGGCAGCTGCTGTCTTTGGTTTATAACAAATCTGGCACAGATTAGGCAGAAAGGTATTGCAGCAGTGGACTTTGGCTATGGGGGTATTGCTGTGGTGGGAATGTTAGCAGGCGGCATCATTCATTTTATGTTATTTCTGATGCTGATAAAGACTTTTTAATCAGGAATTGATGTAGGACATCCATATGTTCTGAGAAATATCTCTGACATCCAGCAGAGACTGTAACTGTTACAGCATAAAATAAGTCTGATACAGATGAATTGGAACACTGCACTAAGAATGAAAACTGCCATACAGGGCTTGATGCAAGCCTAGAATCTAGGCCTATAACTGGCACCTGCTGTATTAATCATTTCAATGGGATAAATCGTGATATATAATTAAAAGCCTCTTTAATGAAATAAGGTTTGGGACTAATTGCCTAAAAGACTTTTTGAAAATCAAAATTATCTCTATGTTTGGATATAAATTATAAAATACCCTAATTTATCTCTGCATTGCCTTGGGTGTTAGTCGGTTTGTAATCTAAGGCAGGGTAATATAATTAATAATGTGTCCTGACCAAATGACATACTTTAATAAATAAGGCTTTCCAATGGCGCACCCATGATGTGACTGTGAGTCTGTGACAGTCACAACAGAATGATCATGTTGTCTTATGAACACAGTTTCGTTGGTTTGACAAGTTCAGTCTGATAGTCTCACTGTGGGGCTGGGCACCCGGCACTAGGAAGGAAATGGAATCCTTTTTTGAGTTAGTGCGCACTGCGCAGGAAACTGTTTTAATAGCGCTGCGTCACACTCATATTACTAGTAGTAACTTAAGAAGAACAGATTAGCAATAATAAATTCAGAATCATGATCATCGTACCAAATTTTAGCCCTGAACTTATCTAATAAACTAAATAAAGATTAAGTAAGTTGTTGTTCGTTGTTCTAACACCACCTGACCTGAATAATTTTCATAGATCATCATGAAGACTTTCCCTTCTGCCCTGACCACAGACAGCACATAGTGTGATAACAAGAGACTGCCCTCTACACACATGCAGACACACACAATACATTCAAACATACCACATACACACACCACTGACCACATACACATAGATTCAAACATAGAATACACACACCACATACACAGCATATGCACACTACATAACATTCACTTATATGCAGACACACAAAACATGAACAACTAGGCATAGCTTACACATTTATATGATACAAAAGGGACATATTATAGCTTTAATTAGATGGGACTGTTATAAGATTTCAGGCATTGTGCTTAGTTAGCATTGTGTGCCTGTAACTAGCATAAATGATAAAAGGAATGTCAGGTATGTCAGCCCAGTGTCATTGCTGACATGTAAGTGCTGTGTTCCGGGGAGAATAAATGTGCTAGAGATAAGGAGCTTACTTTCCTGCTGGGTCATTCAAGCAATACAAGGAGAGGGGGGGAGGGCAGGGGAAGAGAGAGAGGGCAGCACGGTGCTGCTGTAAATCTGTCAAATCAAAGTAAACTAGTGCTGCAGCTCCTGCTAAATACCAAACAAGACAGGGAGAAATATAAACAACACTGGCCGCTGCACTAGTTCTTACCTGGCTCACTGCTACATAAATGTCCCCAGCTCAGCAACACCCTCACAGTTAGCTCGTGAACTAGATTATTGCCAATGCTGACTCAGTCAAGGAGGATGCCGGTGGCCAGTGAGTGAGTGAACTTTCAACTCAGCTGGCAAAGCAAGAGCACCTCCTCCCACCCGGTCTCCCTGAGTGCCGCAAATTTCACTTCTAGTCAGTACTGATACTCACACACTGTGCTCCCAGCAGCAGCGAAACAGAACTTCTAAGTTCTTAGTGACTGTGTCCCAATCAGCTCAGCTGTCAGTGCAGCACAGTGCGTGAGTTTATTACAGGACCTAGGGACTCTTAAGACCGACAGTCTGAGCCTCTACCCTCCAAGACACTGCCTGCTTGCTGCCTTCCCTAGTTGCAAGTCCCACACTGCCAGCACCTGGCTCCTGCCTCCATACATTATTACACTATCACTTACAGAATCAGATAATTCACTGACTTGACTTACTAAGCTCCACTGGCACTGAGAGACGAAGTAAGGATTCCTCCTGATGACCCGGCGTCCCACATCCTCACACTCTCACTCTGAATCAGCACCGCACTGAAGCTGCCACTACCTCACGCGTGCAGCTGTGCGCCAAATGCTTGCCGGAAGGAAGTGAAACCACATGACCATCTGAACACTCGTCACACTTTTTAAAAAAAAAAAATGAAAAAATGTGCAGAATGTTTTTTGAGGGGGCACAGCATTTTATTTGGGTGGGCATTGCCCCCCCAAAGCCCCCCCTTGGAGCCGACCCTGTGACCACCACCCACCTCCTGACCCCACCGTTAATAAAGATTAACTGATTAAGAAAGTAGTAAGTTGTTCGTTGTCCTAACACCTCACCTGAATAATTTGTCAACTATCATGCATGACAACTTTCCCTTCCTATCCACATCCAATCGATTACAAACAAATTTGAAGCAAATTGAAATAGTTATGACAACCTCCGGCCCCCACCGTGACTGACCAATGTGACCATCTGTCACTTACCTCTCTGGCTACGCTCCTCCGTCCGGCTCCTAGTCCTCCTGACCGCTGACCTGATGTCCACTCCTACTCCTGAGTCCTGACTGACAGTTGACTGACTCACTCTGTCTCCACCACAGTGACAGTCTGACTCCTGACCGTCAGACACCGACTCACTCACTGAGGCTGTCCACTGCGTCCACACTGCACTGACAATCTGACGACTCAGAGCACTCAGCACAGCAGCACGTCCGTCTTCTTCAATCTTCTCTCTGCTCTGAGTGCTGAGGCTGCTCTGATGACACCGGTCGCACGTGACACACAGTGCACATGACCACCAATGCGGCTGCTCATCTATTTCCCGCCCGGCAACTCAGCCTAGAGACTCAGACATACTGATGTCTGATTGGCTGAGGGGCGGGCAGGCAGGGCTCCCGAGGCTAGCCTCCGGTGGGAGCAGTTATGGGCTGCATTAGAGACTGCTGCATTAGCTATTATTCCCCACTGGGTGGCAGTCTCTAAAGCGGCCCATAACATAACAGAGAATTACATTCATATTGCGCAATGGAAGGCTAGCTCGCCTCTACCTTCTTGCGTAATATGAATGTAGTAAGTTAATATTACGTTATTTTAAATAAACAATAAAATTGCAATAAATAATGAATTTGGTGGAGGGGTGGGGGGGTGGGGGGTCACCTTTTAATATGAAAAAAAAAATTGAAAGAAAAAAAAAAGCATTTTTTTTTTTATTATTATCTTTTCAAAAAAAGGCTGTAATTCCCACATTGGCCAGGGGAGGCACTGCCTCACCTGCCTCTTATGAATGCACGTCACTGATTGTATCTACCTTTGCGGGGGTACCCATTATTCTGTGGGTATTCTCTTTGAGCGTAATTATTCGCCTGAGTATGTCCCCCGCTTTGGCTATAGTCTCTCAGCGTCTCATCCCGTGTTGGGGGAGGGGTAGAGTTAAACCTCTGTGGAGATGGCCCGTTTTCTCTGGCCACTTCCGCATAGGTTTTCTTTTTAGACTCCAAATTTAGGGGTTCAGGTGACACCCTAGTTTCAGCCACTATTTTAGGATTGGGCTTTTTCTCCCTTTTTATCCCCCTGTTCACTGGACTGCTGAATAGAGTATAACTTTGTACTCTCTTTGATCAGCCATTCCAATGAACAGTTCTCCTCAAAATATCTAGCTAAGTTGATTTTGATGGGTGTGGGGAGCGCTTCAAAAAATATATTCACAAACTCTGAACCTTCAAATATGGGATCATCTTCAGCCATGCTGTACGCATTCTTCAATACAGAAAGGAACTCGATTGGACTTTGATTCGCACTACATTTTAAACCATATACAGCTATTCTCGCTGCCGTTTTAGTGCGATGTTGTCCGAATTCTTTTCTGCATTGTCGTTTTGTTTCACTCCAGGAACGAATATTCATATCCTTTAGTGAAGCAAAGAATTTGTGATGCTTACTTTCAAATACCCAGGGTAGAAATTCAATTTTTAATTGCTCACTTGTAACACTCATTATAGATAATGCGTTTTCAAAGGCCTCTAAGTGGTCAATTATGGAAGTGGCCCCCCCTTTAGAAAATGGGCGTACTGTATTCTTTAGGAATTTAATTATTGTGGGGGTGTCATACACTTTATTTGGTATATCACTGGACCTTACTGGGGACTTATTGTTTGAGCTAGAGTGCCTTTCATTTGAAGCGTAATAATTTTCTGGTCCCCCAGAGTTATGTAGTTGTCTAGGGGAAAAAGTTATCTCTGGGCCTGAATTAGGGCTATAGTTTGGGTATCTTTGTCTATCCTCCCGCCTGGGATCTTGTCTATCATTTCTGTCCCAGTCCTTATAGCTGCTAATTTGTCTCTGTAATTTATTTATTGCATGCTCGTATGCTTTTTCAGCCTCATGATATCTAGCTCTTAAAGTTTTATTTTCATCTTGGCACTTTTGATATTCTTCTTCGAAAGTTTTAAAATCAGCCATTGGTTCCTGATTATATTTATCTAAATCAGAAGCCTTTTGGCTAATATGGAAAACCTCTGTCTTTGTCTGAATAAAGGCATCTTGAAATTCTCGTAATGAATTATTTTCATCCCTTAACCGCCCTAATTGTCTGTTCTGTCCTGCCATTTGGTTAGACATTTCACAGCTCAAATACTAGTAAAATGCAGACTGCCCTCTTTCTTTTTATATATATACGTTACCAAGGATTCCTTGTTTCATCTCAGAAAATATATAAGTAAATTTTTGCAATCACTGAGAAAAAGGTGGATCAGCTTGTTCAGAATGAATGTATTTTGGACGCCCAGCAGTATATCATTCAAGTCAGCAAAAATCTGTCCTCTTCTCCTTCATGCATTCACTTAAATAACTTTTTCATTCATTGATGAAACCATGGGAGTGGCCCTACGAGATCTGACCATTCCATTGGTTAGGTGGGATGTCTATTTGGATTGACCCTTGGTCACCATGGAAACGCATCCTTTAAGCAGTTAAATCTCAACTGCTATACCAGTATCGGCCCTTCGGTGGCAGCAGGCAGCACAAAACAAATTCATCCTTAACATTTCTAAACATTTTTAGACAGTGAAATATTTCTTTAAACTATGTAATAACTGCCATAATTTCTTGTATTAATCTTTCCCAATATTAATCATAGATAGATAACATCACATTACCTCTCTGGTCATTTTGATATGAAACATGTGTCTAACATTATTTATATTGTATTATATTAATTTATGCTGCCAATTATTCTGAAATTAATGGCATTTATACATTCTAATATGTTTCCTTTCACTTAATATAATATGTTCTATGTCTCCGACAATTTCTGCATATATGAATTGATGCCTGCAATAGAAATGGAAACAATTGTTAGAAATGATCTAAGCATTCATATGTCTATGGTCCATCTGAAGTAACATTAAGTATTATTAATCACTTACTTTTAGGTCCACAAATATTCTTAAAACTCAGAGGCTAAGTAAGACCTTTTATTTTTTCAAAACATATATATCATTTTTATGTATATCTGAATTTATTTCCTATATAAATATCCCCTGCAGCAACCATCCACCTAATACAATGTGCTTAATTTCAATATATATATCATGAATCATTCCAAACATACATGGAAAACTGGCATTGTTCCCTTTGCAAAATGCATCCAACTCTATCTGTGTCACCTTCCCCCTAGCTGTGTATTTGCAACACATCTTACTTTGAAATCACAAAACTTAGGTGACAAATTCCAGAGGGCTTTCAAGCATATTTTTCTCTCATCACCAAATGTCTTGGAGTTATAAAACTCTGCATATATAGTCAAATGAATAGGGTCACTGAGTTAGTTCCTTTAGAAAAAAAAAATGTTTGTGTATTTTACACCGCAGGGGTCGTGCTTCAAAAGGCTATGCTGATTTCCAATCCTGATAAACATGCATTTAACTAGCCAAAATCAGCTTGTAGGGGGTTTTGAGTTAAATCCTGACATCAGAATTTCTATTCTACAGCACATCTGATAAAATAGACGGCTTCATATATACACACATCCTTTTTATATTATTTTCATTTACGTATATATATATTATGTCATTGACCTTTACCCTGACATTCTTTTATACATTGCTTGACCTGAGTGATCAAAGATGTGAAGTCATTTTTTTGATGGCAGAGAAGACCAGATGTCTCTTGGAATTGTGACAAATTAATCTGGGCTGTCAGAGTCAAAGGACATTGATGGTGGCTAAGATGTTTAAGGGGAATCTGTCATGTCTAATGAACTCTGTTGGCTGGTGTTTTTGAAAAAGGCATTAACTAATGGGTTTGAAGATGCCATGCTTTTTGTGGCTCTCTTCCTGTGTGCCTTTCTTTGGCGACATAGTGGAGAATTTTAGTGTTCTACTGTGGAACCAGTAATCTGAGGGAGATGCTATAACTTTATGGCTAATGTTATAGATAAGCTTTCTTAATATATCACAGCTTCTGTTCAATATGTATTCACAAGGGCTGTTTCTTTCATGTAATTAGCAAGAGTCCATGAGCTAGTGACGTATGGGATATACATTCCTACCAGGAGGGGCAAAGTTTCCCAAACCTCAAAATGCCTATAAATACACCCCTCACCACACCCACAATTCAGTTTTACAAACTTTGCCTCCGATGGAGGTGGTGAAGTAAGTTTGTGCTAGATTCTACGTTGATATGCGCTCCGCAGCAAGTTGGAGCCCGGTTTTCCTCTCAGCGTGCAGTGAATGTCAGAGGGATGTGAGGAGAGTATTGCCTATTTGAATGCAGTGATCTCCTTCTAAGGGGTCTATTTCATAGGTTCTCTGTTATCGGTCGTAGAGATTCATCTCTTACCTCCCTTTTCAGATCGACGATATACTCTTATATATACCATTACCTCTGCTGATTCTCGTTTCAGTACTGGTTTGGCTATCTGCTATATGTAGATGAGTGTCCTGGGGTAAGTAAGTCTTATTTTCTGTGACACTCCTAGCTATGGTTGGGCACTTTGTTTATAAAGTTCTAAATATATGTATTCAAACATTTATTTGCCTTGACTCAGAATGTTCAACTTTCCTTATTTTCATACAGTCAGTTTCATATTTGGGATAATGCATTTTAATTTAACATTTTTCTTACCTTAAAATTTGACTTTTTCCCTGTGGGCTGTTAGGCTCGCGGGGGCTGAAAATGCTTCATTTTATTGCGTCATTCTTGGCGCGGACTTTTTTGGCGCAAAAATTCTATTTCCGTTTCCGGCGTCATACGTGTCGCCGGAAGTTGCGTCATTTTTTGACGTTATTTTGCGCCAAAAATGTCGGCGTTCCGGATGTGGCGTCATTTTTGGCGCCAAAAAGCATTTAGGCGCCAAATAATGTGGGCGTTTTATTTGGCGCGAAAAATATGGGCGTCACTTTTGTCTCCACATTATTTAAGTCTCATTTTTTATTGCTTCTGGTTGCTAGAAGCTTGTTCTTTGGCATTTTTTCCCATTCCTGAAACTGTCATTTAAGGAATTTGATCAATTTTGCTTTATATATATGTTGTTTTTTCTCTTACATATTGCAAGATGTCTCACGTTGCATCTGAGTCAGAAGATACTACAGGAAAATCGCTGTCAAGTGCTGAATCTACCAAAGCTAAGTGTATCTGCTGTAAACTTTTGGTAGCTATTCCTCCAGCTGTTGTTTGTATTGATTGTCATGACAAACTTGTTAAAGCAGATAATATTTCCTTTAGTAAAGTACCATTGCCTGTTGCAGTTCCTTCAACATCTAAGGTGCAGAATGTTCCTGATAATATAAGAGATTTTGTTTCTGAATCCATAAAGAAGGCTATGTCTGTTATTTCTCCTTCTAGTAAACGTAAAAAATCTTTTAAAACTTCTCTCCCTACAGATGAATTTTTAACTGAACATCATCATTCTGATTCTGATGATTCCTCTGGTTCAGAGGATTCTGTCTCAGAGGTTGATGCTGATAAATCTTCATATTTATTTAAAATGGAATTTATTCGTTCTTTACTTAAAGAAGTACTAATTGCTTTAGAAATAGAGGATTCTGGTCCTCTTGATACTAATTCTAAACGTTTAGATAAGGTATTTAAAGCTCCTGTGGTTATTCCAGAAGTTTTTCCTGTTCCTAATGCTATTTCTGCAGTAATTTCCAAAGAATGGGATAATTTGGGTAATTCATTTACTCCTTCTAAACGTTTTAAGCAATTATATCCTGTGCCGTCTGACAGATTAGAATTTTGGGACAAGATCCCTAAAGTTGATGGGGCTATTTCTACCCTTGCTAAACGTACTACTATTCCTACGTCAGATGGTACTTCGTTTAAGGATCCTCTAGATAGGAAAATTGAGTCCTTTCTAAGAAAAGCTTATCTGTGTTCAGGTAATCTTCTTAGACCTGCTATATCTTTGGCTGATGTTGCTGCAGCTTCAACTTTTTGGTTGGAAACTTTAGCGCAACAAGTAACACATCGTGATTCTCATGATATTATTATTCTTCTTCAACATGCTAATAATTTTATCTGTGATGCCATTTTTGATATTATCAGAGTTGATGTCAGGTTTATGTCTCTAGCTATTTTAGCTAGAAGAGCTTTATGGCTTAAAACTTGGAATGCTGATATGGCTTCTAAATCAACTTTACTTTCCATTTCTTTCCAGGGTAACAAATTATTTGGTTCTCAGTTGGATTCCATTATTTCAACTGTTACTGGTGGGAAAGGAACTTTTTTACCACAGGATAAAAAATCTAAAGGTAAAAACAGGGCTAATAATCGTTTTCGTTCCTTTCGTTTCAACAAAGAACAAAAGCCTGATCCTTCATCCTCAGGAGCAGTTTCAGTTTGGAGACCATCTCCAGTCTGGAATAAATCCAAGCCAGCTAGAAAGGCAAAGCCTGCTTCTAAGTCCACATGAAGGTGCGGCCCTCATTCCAGCTCAGCTGGTAGGGGGCAGGTTACGTTTTTTCAAGGAAATTTGGATCAATTCTGTTCACAATCTTTGGATTCAGAGCATTGTTTCAGAAGGGTACAGAATTGGTTTCAAGTTGAGACCTCCTGCAAAGAGATTTTTTCTTTCCCGTGTCCCAGTAAATCCAGTAAAAGCTCAAGCATTTCTGAAATGTGTTTCAGATCTAGAGTTGACTGGAGTAATTATGCCAGTTCCAGTTCCGGAACAGGGGATGGGGTTTTATTCAAATCTCTTCATTGTACCAAAGAAGGAGAATTCTTTCAGACCAGTTCTGGATCTAAAAATATTGAATCGTTATGTAAGGATACCAACGTTCAAGATGGTAACTGTAAGGACTATCTTACCTTTTGTTCAGCAAGGGAATTATATGTCCACAATAGATTTACAGGATGCATATCTGCATATTCCGATTCATCCAGATCATTATCAGTTCCTGAGATTCTCGTTTCTGGACAAGCATTACCAGTTTGTGGCTCTGCCGTTTGGCCTAGCTACAGCTCCAAGAATTTTTACAAAGGTTCTCGGTGCCCTGCTGTCTGTAATCAGAGAACAGGGTATTGTGGTATTTCCTTATTTGGACGATATCTTGGTACTTGCTCAGTCTTTACATTTAGCAGAATCTCATACGAATCGACTTGTGTTGTTTCTTCAAGATCATGGTTGGAGGATCAATTTACCAAAAAGTTCTTTGATTCCTCAGACAAGGGTAACCTTTCTGGGTTTCCAGATGGATTCAGTGTCCATGACTCTGTCTTTAACAGACAAGAGACGTCTAAAGTTGATTACAGCTTGTCGAAACCTTCAGTCACAATCATTCCCTTCGGTAGCCTTATGCATGGAAATTCTAGGTCTTATGACTGCTGCATCGGACGCGATCCCCTTTGCTCGTTTTCACATGCGACCTCTTCAGCTCTGTATGCTGAAGCAATGGTGCAAGGATTACACGAAGATATCTCAATTAATATCTTTAAAACCGATTGTTCGACACTCTCTAACATGGTGGACAGATCACCATCGTTTAATTCAGGGGGCTTCTTTTGTGCTTCCGACCTGGACTGTAATTTCAACAGATGCAAGTCTCACAGGTTGGGGAGCTGTGTGGGGATCTCTGACGGCACAAGGAGTTTGGGAATCTCAGGAGGTGAGATTACCGATCAATATTTTGGAACTCCGTGCAATTTTCAGAGCTCTTCAGTTTTGGCCTCTTCTGAAGAGAGAATCGTTCATTTGTTTTCAGACAGACAATGTCACAACTGTGGCATACATCAATCATCAAGGAGGGACTCACAGTCCTCTGGCTATGAAAGAAGTATCTCGAATTTTGGTTTGGGCGGAATCCAGCTCCTGTCTAATCTCTGCGGTTCATATCCCAGGTGTAGACAATTGGGAAGCGGATTATCTCAGTCGCCAAACGTTGCATCCGGGCGAATGGTCTCTTCACCCAGAGGTATTTCTTCAGATTGTTCAAATGTGGGAACTTCCAGAAATAGATCTGATGGCGTCCCATCTAAACAAGAAACTTCCCAGGTATCTGTCCAGATCCCGGGATCCTCAGGCGGAGGCAGTGGATGCATTATCACTTCCTTGGAAGTATCATCCTGCCTATATCTTTCCGCCTCTAGTTCTTCTTCCAAGAGTAATCTCCAAGATTCTGAAGGAATGCTCGTTTGTTCTGCTGGTAGCTCCGGCATGGCCTCACAGGTTTTGGTATGCGGATCTTGTCCGGATGGCCTCTTGCCAACCGTGGACTCTTCCGTTAAGACCAGACCTTCTGTCACAAGGTCCTTTTTTCCATCAGGATCTGAAATCCTTAAATTTAAAGGTATGGAGATTGAACGCTTGATTCTTGGTCAAAGAGGTTTCTCTGACTCTGTGATTAATACTATGTTACAGGCTCGTAAATCTGTATCTCGAGAGATATATTATAGAGTCTGGAAGACTTATATTTCTTGGTGTCTTTCTCATCATTTTTCCTGGCATTCTTTTAGAATACCGAGAATTTTACAGTTCCTTCAGGATGGTTTAGATAAGGGTTTGTCCGCAAGTTCTTTGAAAGGACAAATCTCTGCTCTTTCTGTTCTTTTTCACAGAAAGATTGCTATTCTTCCTGATATTCATTGTTTTGTACAAGCTTTGGTTCGTATAAAACCTGTCATTAAGTCAATTTCTCCTCCTTGGAGTTTGAATCTGGTTCTGGGAGCTCTTCAAGCTCCTCCGTTTGAACCTATGCATTCATTGGACATTAAATTACTTTCTTGGAAAGTTTTGTTCCTTTTGGCCATCTCTTCTGCCAGAAGAGTTTCTGAATTATCTGCTCTTTCTTGTGAGTCTCCTTTTCTGATTTTTCATCAGGATAAGGCGGTGTTGCGAACTTCTTTTGAATTTTTACCTAAAGTTGTGAATTCCAACAACATTAGTAGAGAAATTGTGGTTCCTTCATTATGTCCTAATCCTAAGAATTCTAAGGAGAAATCGTTGCATTCTTTGGATGTTGTTAGAGCTTTGAAATATTATGTTGAAGCTACGAAATCTTTTCGTAAGACTTCTAGTCTATTTGTTATCTTTTCCGGTTCTAGAAAAGGCCAGAAAGCTTCTGCCATTTCTTTGGCATCTTGGTTGAAATCTTTAATTCATCTTGCCTATGTTGAGTCGGGTAAAACTCCGCCTCAGAGAATTACAGCTCATTCTACTAGGTCAGTTTCTACTTCCTGGGCGTTTAGGAATGAAGCTTCGGTTGACCAGATCTGCAAAGCAGCAACTTGGTCCTCTTTGCATACTTTTACTAAATTCTACCATTTTGATGTATTTTCTTCTTCTGAAGCAGTTTTTGGTAGAAAAGTACTTCAGGCAGCGGTTTCAGTTTGAATCTTCTGCTTATGTTTTTCGTTAAACTTTATTTTGGGTGTGGATTTTTTTCAGCAGGAATTGGCTGTCTTTATTTTATCCCTCCCTCTCTAGTGACTCTTGTGTGGAAAGATCCACATCTTGGGTAGTCATTATCCCATACGTCACTAGCTCATGGACTCTTGCTAATTACATGAAAGAAAACATAATTTATGTAAGAACTTACCTGATAAATTCATTTCTTTCATATTAGCAAGAGTCCATGAGGCCCGCCCTTTTTTGTGGTGGTTATGATTTTGTATAAAGCACAATTATTCCAATTCCTTATTTTATATGCTTTCGCACTTTTTTATCACCCCACTTCTTGGCTATTCGTTAAACTGAATTGTGGGTGTGGTGAGGGGTGTATTTATAGGCATTTTGAGGTTTGGGAAACTTTGCCCCTCCTGGTAGGAATGTATATCCCATACGTCACTAGCTCATGGACTCTTGCTAATATGAAAGAAATGAATTTATCAGGTAAGTTCTTACATAAATTATGTTTTTTATATAGGATCTTTGCTGATCTTTAAATACAGCATCACTATCAGTGTGCAATTTAAGTTGTGTCCATATAATAGGCCTGTGAAATGTGCACTGTATATTTTAACATCAAGTGATCAGAGCGGTATGTATAGTTAAAACTGGAGCTGCTATAAGGATTTAACTCGGGTAGTTGTCTTGCAGCTAGCGATCTTTGCCGCCCCCCCCCCCTTTCTCCTTCAAGGGCATTCGTGTTGTGAGTCAGGCTGCAGGAGCGCTCATGACGCATTAGTAAATATGTCTAAGGCTGATGGCCTTCATGCTCACGTGATCGCTGTTTGGTGTTTGCCGATCATCGGGTGTGATGCGGCTTCGCTTTGGGTTTTGCTGGCCATCAATCCGTCGCTGAGAACATCAGGGATGTCAAGGTGGCTTATTCCCAATGTTTATCTCAGATTTATTAACCTTGTGAGGCGATTCTCTAGGTGGAACTTCGGAGCTCACTTAAAGTGCGGCCATCTATACTGGAAGCTGGCTCCGCCCCGCCCCCGACGTACTTTACATTTTTAATATCAATATATTTCATTTAGACAGTGAAGCTCTTAAACAGACATGAAACCTTTTTTTTTCTTCATGATTTAGAAAGAGCTTGCCATTTTTAACAAATTTCCAATTGATTTCTCTTATCTAATTTGCTTCATTCTCTTGATATACTTTGTTTAAAAGCATATCTAAATAGGCTCAGTAGCTGCTGATTAGTAGCTGCACATAGATGTCTCGTATGATTGGCTCTCCCATGTGCATGGCTATTTCTTCAACAAAGGATACTTAAAGAATGATCAAATTAGATAATAGAAGTATGGGGGGCACAAATAATTTTCACCACTAAATCATACCACTGACAGACAGTGAGCAGTGAGTTAGTACAAGTAATCATAATCTATTAGTAATTAAAGACAAAGTACCCTGTTGTGACTGCATCCAGTGACATACCCCAGAGATGATCTTCTTCTTTACTTTGTTTGCTTTGCAGCGATTGGTGGCATTGGCAGCGCTATGCTGCGTCCTACATTTACGGAGGATGTCTTAGGTTCATAGTAACAAAATATAGAAGTTTATATTCATAATTAGACATTTTTAAAGCATTACGTTTATATTGATATGATTGATTGACAATCTACTTTTAATAATGGGTGTTTATTTTAATTACTGGTCCTTTGAAGGGACATAAAACCTATTTTCTTTCATGTAATTAGCAAGAGTCCATGAGCTAGTGACGTATGGGATATACATTCCTACCAGGAGGGGCAAAGTTTCCCAAACCTCAAAATGCCTACAAATACACCCCTCACCACACCCACAAATCAGTTTTACAAACTTTGCCTCCTATGGAGGTGGTGAAGTAAGTTTGTGCAAGATTCTACGTTGATATGCGCTCCGCAGCAGGTTGGAGCACGGTTTTACTCTCAGCGTGCAGTGAATGTCAGAGGGATGTGAGGAGAGTATTGCCTGTTTGAATTCAATGATCTCCTTCTACGGGATCTATTTCATAGGTTCTCTGTTATCGGTCGTAGAGATTCATCTCTTACCTCCCTTTTCAGATAGACGATATACTCTTATATACCATTACCTCTACTGATTCTCGTTTCAGTACTGGTTTGGCTTTCTACAAACATGTAGATGAGTGTCCTGGGGTAAGTAAGTCTTATTTTCTGTGACACTCTAAGCTATGGTTAGGCACTTTTTTAATAAAGTTCTAAATATATGTATTCAAACATTTATTTGCCTTGACTCAGGATGTTCAACATTCCTTATTTTCAGACAGTCAGTTTCATATTTGGGATAATGCATTTGAATCAATCATTTTTCTTACCTTAAAAATTTGACTTTTTTTCCCTGTGGGCTGTTAGGCTCGCGGGGGCTGAAAATGCTTAATTTTATTGCGTCATTTTTGGCGCAGACATTTTTGGCGCAAATTTTTTTTCTGTTTCCGGCGTCATACGTGTTGCCGGAAGTTGCGTCATTTTTGACGTTCTTTTGCGCCAAAAATGTCGGCGTTCCGGACGTGGCGTCATTTTTGGCGCCAAAAGCATTTAGGCGCCAAATAATGTGGGCGTCTTATTTGGCGCTAAAAAAATATGGGCGTCGCTTTTGTCTCTGCATTATTTAAGTCTCATTATTTATTGCTTCTGGTTGCTAGAAGCTTGTTCCTTGGCATTTTTTTCCCATTCCTGAAACTGTCATTTAAGGAATTTGATCAATTTTGCTTTATATGTTGTTTTTTCTCTTACATATTGCAAGATGTCTCACGTTGCATCTGAGTCAGAAGATACTTCAGGAAAATCGCTGTCTGGTGCTGGAACTACCAAAGCTAAGTGTATCTGCTGTAAACTTTTGGTAGCTGTTCCTCCAGCTGTTGTTTGTATTAATTGTCATGACAAACTTGTTAATGCAGATAATATTTCCTTTAGTAATGTACCATTACCTGTTGCAGTTCCATCAACATCTAATGTTCAGAGTGTTCCTGATAACATAAGAGATTTTGTTTCTGAATCCATCAAGAAGGCTGTGTCTGTTATTCCTCCTTCTAGTAAACATAAAAAATCTTTTAAAACTTCTCTTTATACAGATGAATTTTTAAATGAACATCATCATTCTGATTCTAATGACTCTTCTGGTTCAGAGGATTCTGTCTCAGAGGTTGATGCTGATAAATCTTCATATTTATTTAAAATGGAATTTATTTGTTCTTTACTTAAAGAAGTACTAATTGCTTTAGAAATTGAGGATTCTGGTCCTCTTGATACTAAATCTAAACGTTTAGATAAAGTCTTTAAATCTCCTGTGGTTATTCCAGAAGTTTTTCCTGTTCCTGGTGCTATTTCTGAAGAAATTTCCAGAGAATGGAATAATTTGGGTAATTCATTTACTCCTTCTAAACGTTTTAAGCAATTATATCCTGTGCCGTCTGACAGATTCGAATTTTGGGACAAAATCCCTAAAGTTGATGGGGCTATTTCTACCCTTGCTAAACGTACTACTATTCCTACGTCAGATGGTACTTCGTTTAAGGATCCTTTAGATAGGAAAATTGAATCCTTTCTAAGAAAAGCTTATCTGTGTTCAGGTAATCTTCTTAGACCTGCTATATCATTGGCTGATGTTGCTGCAGCTTCAACTTTTTGGTTGGAAACTTTAGCGCAACAAGTAACAGATCATGATTCTCATAATATTATTATTCTTCTTCAACATGCTAATAATTTTATCTGTTATGCCATTTTTGATATTATCAGAGTTGATGTCAGGTTTATGTCTCTAGCTATTTTAGCTAGAAGAGCTTTATGGCTTAAAACTTGGAATGCTGATATGTCTTCTAAATCAACTCTACTTTCCATTTCTTTCCAGGGTAACAAATTATTTGGTTCTCAGTTGGATTCTATTATCTCAACTGTTACTGGTGGGAAAGGAACTTTTTTACCACAGGATAAAAAATCTAAGGGTAAAAACAGGGCTAATAATCGTTTTCGTTCCTTTCGTTTCAACAAAGAACAAAAGCCTGATCCTTCATCCTCAGGAGCAGTTTCAGTTTGGAAACCATCTCCAGTCTGGAATAAATCCAAGCCTTCTAGAAAAGTAAAGCCAGCTTCTAAGTCCACATGAAGGTGCGGCCCTCATTCCAGCTCAGCTGGTAGGGGGCAGGTTACGTTTTTTCAAAGAAATTTGGATCAATTCTGTTCACAATCTTTGGATTCAGAACATTGTTTCAGAAGGGTACAGAATTGGTTTCAAGATAAGACCTCCTGCAAAGAGATTTTTTCTTTCCCGTGTCCCAGTAAATCCAGTGAAAGCTCAAGCATTTCTGAAATGTGTTTCAGATCTAGAGTTGGCTGGAGTAATTATGCCAGTTCCAGTTCTGGAACAGGGGCTGGGGTTTTATTCGAATCTCTTCATTGTACCAAAGAAGGAGAATTCCTTCAGACCAGTTCTGGATCTAAAAATATTGAATCGTTATGTAAGGATACCAACGTTCAAAATGGTAACTGTAAGGACTATCTTGCCTTTTGTTTAGCAAGGGCATTATATGTCCACAATAGATTTACAGGATGCATATCTGCATATTCCGATTCATCCAGATCATTATCAGTTCCTGAGATTCTCTTTCCTGGACAAGCATTACCAGTTTGTGGCTCTGCCGTTTGGCCTAGCTACAGCTCCAAGAATTTTTTCAAAGGTTCTCAGTGCCCTTCTGTCTGTAATCAGAGAACAGGGTATTGTGGTATTTCCTTATTTGGACGATATCTTGGTACTTGCTCAGTCTTCACATTTAGCAGAATCTCATACGAATCGACTTGTGTTGTTTCTTCAAGATCATGGTTGGAGGATCAATTCACTAAAAAGTTCATTGATTCCTCAGACAAGGGTAACCTTTCTGGGTTTCCAGATAGATTCAGTGTCCATGACTCTGTCTTTGACAGACAAGAGACTTCTAAAATTGATTTCAGCTTGTCGAAACCTTCAGTCACAATCATTCCCTTCGGTAGCCTTATGCATGGAAATTCTAGGTCTTATGACTGCTGCATCGGATGCGATCCCCTTTGCTCGTTTTCACATGCGACCTCTTCAGCTCTGTATGCTGAATCAATGGTGCAGGGATTACACAAAGATATCTCAATTAATATCTTTAAAACCGATTGTACGACACTCTCTAACGTGGTGGACAGATCACCATCGTTTAATTCAGGGGGCTTCTTTTGTTCTTCCGACCTGGACTGTAATTTCAACAGATGCAAGTCTTACAGGTTGGGGAGCTGTGTGGGGATCTCTGACGGCACAAGGAGTTTGGGAATCTCAGGAGGTGAGATTACCGATCAATATTTTGGAACTCCGTACAATTTTCAGAGCTCTTCAGTCTTGGCCTCTTCTGAAGAGAGAATCGTTCATTTGTTTTCAGACAGACAATGTCACAACTGTGGCATACATCAATCATCAAGGAGGGACTCACAGTCCTCTGGCTATGAAAGAAGTATCTCGAATTCTGGTTTGGGCGGAATCCAGCTCCTGTCTAATCTCTGCGGTTCATATCCCAGGTATAGACAATTGGGAAGCGGATTATCTCAGTCGCCAAACGTTGCATCCGGGCGAATGGTCTCTTCATCCAGAGGTATTTCTTCAGATTGTTCAAATGTGGGAACTTCCAGAAATAGATCTGATGGCGTCTCATCTAAACAAGAAACTTCCCAGGTATCTGTCCAGATCCCGGGATCCTCAGGCGGAGGCAGTGGATGCATTATCACTTCCTTGGAAGTATCATCCTGCCTATATCTTTCCGCCTCTAGTTCTTCTTCCAAGAGTAATCTCCAAGATTCTGAAGGAATGCTCGTTTGTTCTGCTGGTAGCTCCGGCATGGCCTCACAGGTTTTGGTATGCGGATCTTGTCCGGATGGCCTCTTGCCATCCGTGGACTCTTCCGTTAAGACCAGACCTTCTGTCGCAAGGTCCTTTTTTCCATCAGGATCTCAAATCCTTAAATTTAAAGGTATGGAGATTGAACGCTTGATTCTTGGTCAAAGAGGTTTCTCTGACTCTGTGATTAATACTATGTTACAGACTTGTAAATCTGTATCTAGAGAGATATATTATAGAGTCTGGAAGACTTATATTTCTTGGTGTCTTTCTCATCATTTTTCTTGGCATTCTTTTAGAATTCCGCGAATTTTACAGTTTCTTCAGGATGGTTTAGATAAAGGTTTGTCCGCAAGTTCTTTGAAAGGACAAATCTCTGCTCTTTCTGTTCTTTTTCACAGAAAGATTGCTAATCTTCCTGATATTCATTGTTTTGTACAAGCTTTGGTTCGTATAAAACCTGTCATTAAGTCAATTTCTCCTCCTTGGAGTTTGAATTTGGTTATGAGGGCTCTTCAAGCTCCTCCGTTTGAACCTATGCATTCATTGGACATTAAATTACTTTCTTGGAAAGTTTTGTTCCTTTTGGCGATCTCTTCTGCCAGAAGAGTCTCTGAATTATCTGCTCTTTCTTGTGAGTCTCCTTTTCTGATTTTTCATCAGGATAAGGCGGTGTTGCGAACTTCTTTTGAATTTTTACCTAAGGTTGTGAATTCCAACAACATTAGTAGAGAAATTGTGGTTCCCTCATTATGTCCTAATCCTAAGAATTCTAAGGAGAAATCGTTGCATTCTTTGGATGTTGTTAGAGCTTTGAAATATTATGTTGAAGCTACTAAGTCTTTCCGAAAGACTTCTAGTCTATTTGTTATCTTTTCCGGTTCTAGAAAAGGCCAGAAAGCTTCTGCCATTTCTTTGGCATCTTGGTTGAAATCTTTAATTCATCATGCCTATGTCGAGTCGGGTAAAACTCCGCCTCAAAGGATTACAGCTCATTTTACTAGGTCAGTTTCTACTTCCTGGGCGTTTAGGAATGAAGCTTCGGTTGATCAGATTTGCAAAGCAGCAACTTGGTCCTCTTTGCATACTTTTACTAAATTCTACCATTTTGATGTATTTTCTTCTTCTGAAGCAGTTTTTGGTAGAAAAGTACTTCAGGCAGCGGTTTCAGTTTGAATCTTCTGTTTATGTTTTTCATTAAACTTTATTTTGGGTGTGGATTATTTTCAGCAGGAATTGGCTGTCTATTTTATCCCTCCCTCTCTAGTGACTCTTGTGTGGAAAGATCCACATCTTGGGTAGTCATTATCCCATACGTCACTAGCTCATGGACTCTTGCTAATTACATGAAAGAAAACATAATTTATGTAAGAACTTACCTGATAAATTAATTTCTTTCATATTAGCAAGAGTCCATGAGGCCCACCCTTTTTTGTGGTGGTTATGATTTTTTTGTATAAAGCACAATTATTCCAATTCCTTATTTTATATGCTTTCGCACTTTTTTCTTATCACCCCACTTCTTGGCTATTCGTTAAACTGATTTGTGGGTGTGGTGAGGGGTGTATTTGTAGGCATTTTGAGGTTTGGGAAACTTTGCCCCTCCTGGTAGGAATGTATATCCCATACGTCACTAGCTCATGGACTTGCTAATATGAAAGAAATGAATTTATCAGGTAAGTTCTTACATAAATTATGTTTTTTTTTTTTCTTTCATGATTCATATAGATTATACATTTTTAATCAACTTTCCAATTTACTTCTGTTCAATTTTGCTTCTTTCTCTTTGTATGTTTTATTGAAGAAGCAATGCACTCCTGGGACTCGATCCGATATACAGCGTCGCCCGCAGAAGCCGGCGACGCCAACATTTGTGCGGGTTTGGTATCCTATATACGGCGTAACCTAGAAGTTACGCTCGTATATTTCTGCCTTCGCCCGTAGTTTTTTGGGTCATAGGCAGGTATACCAAACCCGCGCAGTTTGATATCCAATATACAGCGTAAGGACTTACGTGGCGAAAATGGAGAAATCTTACTCTATTTTCACCTCACCACAAAATGCAACCGTAGTAAGCCTTACACTGTCTATTGGAGCCCCGTAACTCCCTAAACTAGCTGCTAAATAAAACCTAACGCATGCGCAATGTCTATCTACCTGTTAACCACGAACTGCTAAATAAAACCTAATGCATGCGCAATGTCTATCTACCTGTCAACCGCGATCCCCCGCCGCCATCCCTAATAAAGTATTTAACCCCTAAACCGCCGCTCCCGGACCCCGCCGCCACCTACATTAAAAGTATAACCCCCTAATGTGATCCCCCTACACCATCGCCAGCTACATTACATACCCCCTAATGTGAGCTCCTACCCCGCCGCCAGCTATATTAACCCCTTAACGACTAAAGATGTATGGGGTACGTCCTGCAAAAAAATGCAGTTAATGACCAAGGACGTACCCCGTACGTCGTTGGTCTTTGAAAGCAGTGGAAGCGATCCTGATCACTTCCAACTGCTTTCATGTTATAGCAGTGATGCCTCGATATTGAGGCATCCTGCTATAACATTTTTTAGCTGTCCGATGCAGAGAGAGCCACCCTGTGGCCCTCTCTGCATCGGCCATCAATGGCCATGTTCGTTGGTGGGTGGGAGCTGATCCAGGGAGGCGGGTGGGCGGCCATCGGTGGGAAGGGGGGTGGGATCGAGTGCGCGCGCGTGCGCGGGTGTGCGCGCGCGGGGGGGGGGGGAAACCTACACTATGGAACAACTGCGGTACTTGGTGGGAGAGAGGGTGGGAACATTAAACATTTTAACGATCTGGGAGGTTGGGGGTTGAGGGGGGGCAGCTACACTACAGAAAATAGTATTTTTAAAATAATAAAATAAAAAATTTGATAAAAAACATATTTGATTTCAAACTGGGTACTGGCAGACAGCTGCCAGTACCCAATATGGCGCATAATGAGGCAGAGAGGGGGGTTAGAGAGCTGGTTGGGGGCTAAGGGGGGATCCTACAGAGCAGAATTATTATTGTTTTTGTTTTTTTAAAATCCCCAAAAAACTCTTATTTTAGTACTGGCAGACTTACTGCCAGTACTTAAGATGGCGGGGACAATTGTGGGGTGGGGGAGGGAAGAGAGCTGTTTGGGAGGGATCAGGGGGTGTGATGTGTCATGTGGGAGGTTGATACCTACACTAAAGCTAAAATTAACCCTACAAGCTCCCTAATTAACCCCTTCAATGCTGGGCATTATACACGTGTGGTGCGCAACGGCATTTAGCTGCCTTCTAATTACCAAAAAGCAAAAGCCATATATGTCTGCTATTTCTGAACAAAGGGGATCCCAGAGAAGCTTTTACAACAATTTATGCCATAATTGCACAAGCTGTTTGTAAATAATTTCAGTGAGAAACCTAAAATTGTGAAAAATGTAACGCTTTTTTTTTATTTGTTCGCATTTGGCGGTGAAATGGTGGCATGAAATATACCAAAATGGACCTAGATCAATACTTTGGGTTGTCTACTACATTATACTAAAGCTAAAATTAACCCTACAAGCTCCCTAATTAACCCCTTCAATGCTGGGCATAATACACGTGTGGTGCGCAGTGGCATTTAGCGGCCTTCTAAATACCAAAAAGCAATGCCAAAGCCATATATGTCTGCTATTTCTGAACAAAGGGGATCCCAGAGAAGCATTTACAACCATCTATGCCATAATTGCACAAGTTGTTTGTAAATAATTTCAGTGAGAAACCTAAAGTTTGTGAAACAATTTGTGAAAAAGTGAACAATTTTTTTTATTTGATCGCATTTGGTAGTGAAATGGTTGCATGAAATATACTAAAATGGGTCTAGATCAATACTTTGGGATGTCTTCTAAAAAAAAATATATACATGTCAAGGGATATTCAGGTATTCCTGAAAGATATCAGTGTCCCAATGTAACTAGCGCTAATTTTGAAAAAAAGTGGTTTGGAAATAGCAAAGTGCTACTTGTATTTATTTCCCTATAACTTGCAAAAAAAACAAAGAACATGTAAACATTGGGTATTTCTAAACTCAGGACAAAATTTAGAAACTATTTAGCATGGGTGTTTTTTGGTGGTTGTAGATGTGTAACAGATTTTGGGGTTCAAAGTTAGAAAAAGTGTGTTTTTTTTCCATTTTTTCCTCATATTTTATAATATTTTTAATAGTAAATTATAAGATATGATGAAAATAATGGTATCTTTAGAAAGCCCATTTAATGGCGAGAAAAACGGTATATAATATGTGTGGGTACAGTAAATGAGTAAGAGGAAAATTACAGCTAAACACAAACACTGCAGAAATGTAAAAATAGCCTTTGTCCCAAATGGACAGAAAATGGAAAAGTGCTGTGGTCCTTAAGGGGTTAAACTACCCCCTAATGTGAGCCCCTTACACCGCCGCCAGCTACATTAAACTACCCCCTAATGTGAGCCCCCTTACACCGCCGCAAGCTACATTAAACTACCCAATAATGTGAGCCCCTTACACCGCCGCCAGCTATATTAACCCCTTAATGACCGCAGCATTTTTCCATTTTCTGTCCGTTTGGGACCAAGGCTATTTTTACATTTCTGCAGTGTTTGTGTTTAGCTGTAATTCTCCTCTTACTCATTTACTGTACCCACACATATTATATACCGTTTTTCTCGCCATTAAGTGGACTTTCTAAAGATACCATTATTTTCATCATATCTTATAATTAACTATAAAAAAAATTATATAATATGAGGAAAAAAATGGAAAAAAACCCACTTTTTCTAACTTTGACCCCCAAAATCTGTTACACATCTACAACCACCAAAAAACACCCATGCTAAATAGTTTCTAAATTTTGTCCTGAGTTAAGAAATACCCAATGTTTACATGTTCTTTGCTTTTTTTGCAAGTTATAGGGCCATAAATACAAGTAGCACTTTGCTATTTCCAAACCCCTTTTTTTCAAAATTAGCGCTAGTTACATTGGAACACTAATATCTTTCAGGAATCCCTGAATATCTATTGACATGTATATATTTTTTTTTATAAGACACCCCAAAGTATTGATCTAGGCCCATTTTGGTATATTTCATGCCACCATTTCACTGCCAAATGCAATCAAATAAAAAAAATTGTTCACTTTTTCACAATTTTGTTCACAAACTTTAGGTTTCTCACTGAAATTATTTACAAACAACTTGTGCAATTATGGCATAAATGGTTGTAAATTCTTCTCTGGGATCCCCTTTGTTCAGAAATAGCAGACATGTATGGCTTTTGTTGTTGCTTTTTGGTAATTAGAAGGGCGCTAAATGCCACTGCGCACCACACGTGTATTATGCCCCGCAGTGAAGGGGTTAATTAGGGAGCATGTAGGGAGCTTCTAGGGTTAATTTTTGCTTTAGTGTAGTCTAGTAGACAACCCAAAGTATTGATCTAGGCCCATTTTGGTATATTTCATGCCACCATTTCACCGCCAGATGCGATCAAATTAAAAAAAACGTGAAATTTTTCACAATTTTAGGTTTCTCACTGAAATCATTTACAAACAGTTTGTGCAATTATGGCACAAATGGTTGTAAATGCTTCTCTGGGATCCCCTTTGTTCAGAAATAGCAGACATATATGGCTTTGGCGTTGCTTTTTGTTAATTAGAAGGCCACTAAATGCCGATGCGCATCACACGTGTATTATGGCTAGCAGTGAAGGGGTTAATTATGTAGCTTGTAGGGAGCTTGCAGGGTTAATTTTAGCTTTAGTGTAGAGCTCAGCCTCCCACCTGAAACATCAGACCCCCTGATCCCTCCCAAACAGCTCTCTTCCCTCCCCCACCTCACAATTGTCCCCGCCATCTTAAGTACTGGCAGAAACTCTGCCAGTACTAAATTAAAAGCTATATTTGTGGGTTTTTTTAGTTTTTTTTTTAGCATATTTACATATGCTGCTTTGTAGTATCCCCCTTAGCCCCCAACCTCACTGATCCCACACCAAACAGCTCTCTAACCCTCCCCCTCTGCCTTAGCTGGCGCCATCTTGGGTACTGGCAGTACCCAGTTTAGTAAAAAAAGAAATCTTTTTTTTTTTTAAATCCCCTTTTCTGTAGTGTAGCTGTCCCCCCCCCCCCCCCCAACCTCCCACCAGTTGCAGATTACTTAGAAAAATTATTATTTTATTATTTATGCTAGCTATTTCAGATTTTTCTTTTCTGTAGTGCAGCGGTTCCCTCCCGCTCCCGCCCCGTGCACGCGCCCGCCCGCCGCCCCCCCGTGCACGCGCGCGCTCACATGCGCGCCCCCGTCGCTCCCGCCCCCGATCCCGCCCCCCTGCACATTACACGGCGCATCGATGGCCGCCCACCCGCCTCCCAAGTCCGCTCCCACCCACCAACGATACCGGCCATCGATGTCCGGTGCAGAGAGGGCCACAGAGTGGCTCTCTCTGCACCGGATGGCCATTTAAGGTTATTGCAGGATGCCTCCATATCGAGGCATCACTGCAATAACCGGAAAGCAGCTGGAAGCGAGCAGGATCGCTTCCAGCTGCTTTCCACACCGAGGACGTGCAGGGTACGTCCTCAGGCGTTAACTGCCTTTTTTTTGAGGACGTACCCTGCACGTCCTCGGTCGTTAAGGGGTTAAACTACCCCCTAATGTGAGATCCTACCCCGCCACCAGCTATATTAAATGTATTAACCCCTAATCTAATCCCCCTACACCGCCGCCAGCTATATTAAATTAATTAACCCCTAATCTAATCCTCCTAAAGTAATCCCCTCTATTACCAGCCCTTTTGCGTGACATTGCCCCAAAGTAACAGCTCTATTGCCAGCCCTTAAAAGGGCTTTTTGCGGGCATGCCCCAAAGAATTCAGCTCTTTTCCCAGCCCTTAAAAGGGCTTTTTGCGGGGCATTGTCACAAAGAAATCAGCTCTTTTGCCTATAATCTAAATCCCCCTACACCGCCGCCACCTATAATAAATGTATTACCCCCTAATCTAATCCCCCTACACCGCCGCCACCTATAATAAATGTATTAACCCCTAATCTAATCCCCCTACACCGCCGCCACCTATATTAAATAGATTAACCCCTAATCTAATCCCCCTACACCGCCGCAAGCTATATTAACTATATTAACCCTAATTATATTAGGGTTAATATAGTTAATATAGTTATTATATTATATATATTAACCCTAATTATATTAGGGTTAATATAGTTAATATCATTATTATATTATATATATTAACTATATTAACCCTAATTATATTAGGGTTAATATCGTTATTATATTATTTATATATATATTAAGTATAATAACCCTATCTAACTTAACATCCCTAACTAAATTCTTATTAAAATAAATCTAATTAATATTAATATTATTAATTAAAATATTCCTATTTAAATCTAAATACTTACCTATAAAATAAACCCTAAGATAGCTACAATATAATTAATAATTACATTGTAGCTATTTTAGGGTTTATATTTATTTTACAGGTAACTTGGTATTTATTTTAACTAGGTACAATAGCTATTAAATAGTTAATAACTATTTAATAGCTACCTAGTTAAAATAATTACCAATTTACCTGTAAAATAAATCCTAACCTAAGTTACAAATACACCTACACTATCAATAAATTAAATAAACTACAAATATCTAAACTAAACTACAATTAAATAAACTAAACTAAATTACAAAAAATAAAAAAAAGATTACAAGAATTTTAAGCTAATTACACCTATTCTAAGCCCCCTAATAAAATAATAAAGCCCCCCAAAATAAAAAAAATTCCCTACCCTATTCTAAATTAAAAAAGTTAACAGTTCTATTACCTTACCAGCCCTTAAAAGGGCCTTTTGCGGGGCATGCCCCAAAGAAATCGGCTATTTTGCCTGTAAAAAAAAAACACAATACCACCCCCCAACATTACAACCCACCACCCACATACCCCTATTCTAAACCCACCCAAACCCCCCTTAAATAAACCTAACACTACCCCCCTGAAGATCTCCCTACCTTGTTTTCACCCAGCCGGGCAGAACTCTTCATCCGATCCAGGCGATGTCTTCAATCAAGCGGCAGAGAAGAAGTCTTCCATCCAGGCGATGTCTTCAATCAAGCGGCAGAGAAGAAGTCTTCCATCGGGGTGAAGTTTTCTTCCAAGCGGCATCTTCAATCTTCTCTCTTCGCTCCTCCGACGTGGAACAGCCATCCGGCACGACGACTTCCTGACGAATGAGGTTCCTTTAAATGACGTCATCCAAGATGGCGTCCGTCGAATTCTGATTGGCTGATAGGATTCTATCAGCCAATCGGAATTAAGGTAGAAAAATCTGATTGGCTGATTGAATCAGCCAATCAGATTCAAGTTCAATCCGATTGGCTGATTAGGGGTTAATCTATTTAATATAGGTGGCGGCGGTGTAGGGGGATTAGATTAGGGGTTAATCTATTTAATATAGGTGGCGGCGGTGTAGGGGGATTAGATTAGGGGTTAATACATTTATTATAGGTGTAGGGGATTAGATTAGGGGGTAATACATTTATTATAGGTGGCGGCGGTGTAGGGGGATTTAGATTATAGGCAAAAGAGCTGATTTCTTTGTGACAATGCCCCGCAAAAAGCCCTTTTAAGGGCTGGTAAAAGAGCTGAATTCTTTTGGCATGCCCCGCAAAAAGCCCTTTTAAGGGCTGGCAATAGAGCTGTTACTTTGGGGCAATGTCACGCAAAAGGCCCTTTTAAGGGCTGGTAATAGAGGTGATTACTTTAGGGGGATTAGATTAGGGGTTAATACATTTAATATAGCTGGCGGCGGGGTAGGAGCTCACATTAGGGGGTAGTTTAATATAGCTGGCAGCGGTGTAAGGGGCTCACATTAGGGGGTAGTTTAATGTAGCTGGCGGCGGTGTAAGGGGCTCACATTAGGGGGTAGTTAATGTAGCTGGCGGCGGTGTAAGGGGCTCACATTAGGGGGTAGTTAATGTAGGTGGCGGCAGGGTAGGAACTCACATTAGGGGGTAGTTAATGTAGGTGGCGGCGGGGTCCGGGAGTGGCGGTTTAGGGGTTAATAACTTTATTAGGTGGCGGCGGGGTCCGGGAGCGGCGGTTTAGGGGTTAATGCATTTATTATTAGGAGAGTGAGGGGGGATAGCGGATAGAGGGTTAGACCTGTCGGGCTATGTTTGAGAGGCGTGTTAGACAGTACGGGTGATTTCATAACTTAGTCAGGTTTTGTAGGCGCCGGCAGTTTCTAAAGTGCCGTAAGTCACTGGCGACTCCAGAAATTTGTACTTACGCAGATTTCTGGTCATCGCTAGTTTATCCGAATTATGGCACTTTAGCATCTGACGGCGCCGTATATTGGATAGCTCGAGTTGCGAGCTGAAACTACGGGCGGCAGGGGTTCCCTCGCTTGCGCCACAAACTACGATCTTTATTGGAACGAGCCCCTGGAAGCTAGCTGAAACACATTTGTAAGCCAATGAAAATGGGCATACAAGTTCAGCCACCAATCAGCAGCTAGCTCCAAGCTCCTGAGCCTATCTAGATATGATTTTCAACAAAGGATACAAAGAAAATGAAGCAAATTAAGTAATAGAGGTAAATTGGAAAGTTGTTTAAAATTGTATGCTCTATCTAAATCATGAAAGAAAAATGTTGGGTTTCATGTGTCTCACACAGTTTTACAGCTACACTTACTTCAAAGTTGAGCTGGCAGTGTACACTTCATGTGATTATATCTAGCGGCCAAATGCAGACTAAAAATATCCTGAAAACAAATACATATAGCCTGAACAGTGTGTAAAAACAGCATATATATATATGAATGACTGAGCTGTTACCCTTGAGCCATGAGTCTTGGGTTTATTGGAGGACTTAAACACATCATGGGCCCCATTTATTAACAAAAAGGCAATGTTCCCTGCAAATAAACTTAAAGGGACACAACCCAATTTTTTTTCTTTCATGATTCAGATAGAGCATGAATTTTTAAGCAACTTTCTAATTTACTCCTATTATCAATTTTTCTTCGTTCTCTTGCTATCTTTATTTTAAAAGCAGGAATGTAAATCTTAGCAGTCAGCCCATTTTAGGTTCAGCACCATGGATAGCGCTTGCTTATTGGAGGCTGACATTTACCCACCAATAAGCCAGCATAACCCAGGTTCTCAACCAAAAATGGGCCGGCTCCTATGCATCACATTCCTGCTTTTTAAATAAAGATAGCAAGAGAACAAATAAAAAATAATTATAGGAGTAAATTAGAAAGTTGCTTAAAATGGCATTTTATATCTGAATCATTAAAGAAAAAAATTGGGTTTAGTGTCCCTTTAAGCAGCGTCTTTCATCGTCCTGTTACTAAAGTATCATTGTAGGGGTGAACATTTTCACTAGGCCACTAGTTCCAGTACGAATTTAGGCTTTGTGCTATATTTAACACTGAGTGAACTAGAAACATATTCTTTCTGAACTAGTTGTATTTGTTCTATCCCTAAGCATTGTATTGCATCAAAATAAACTTTCACTGCTTAGCACATTGTTTCTAAACCATGGTCCTCAATTACCCCCAACAGGCCAGGTTTTCATTATAGCTGAACCAGTGCACAGGTGAAATAATTAGCTGATGGGCGAGAGCAGGCTAGTAACCATGGTTACTGTTCAGCTAACTTCACCTGTGCACTGGTTAAGCTATAACAAAGCCTGACCTGTTGGGGGTTCTTAAGGTCTGCGGTTGAGAAAAACTGGCTTGAACTGCAATTTTAAACACATTTCCAAGTACTTCTATATTCAAATTTGCTGTGTTCTCTTGGTATCTTTATAGAAGAGTAAACCTTGGTAGGCTCATAGGGCTCAGGTGTATGCTTAAATGAATCATGAAAGAAATAAAATAGGTTTCATGTCCCTTTAAATGCATAAAAATTAATATTTAAAGGTATAATAAAGTCAAAATTAAACTTTCCTGATTCAGATAGAGCACATAATTTTAAACAACTTTTAAATACACTTCCATTATATAAATGTGCTCAATCTTTTTATATTTACACTTTCTGAGGCACCAGCTGCTACTGAGCATGTGCAAGAGTTCACAGGATTAAGTGATTGGCTGATGGCTGTCATATGATGAATTAGGAAGCAAAATCTTACTGACATTTCTCAGAAAAAAAATCTACTATTCATGTGAAGTTCAAAGTAAGTGCTTTTGCATCGTCTTTTTATTGTCCTTTAATGATTATGCAATTCTACTGTGTTTAGCGGTCCTTTAAAGGGATATGAAACCAAAAAAAATGTCTTTCATGATTCACATAGAGTATGTGATTTTTTTTATTTTTTTTTTATTATTTATTTAGTTTGTTTCCAACAAAGGTGTCTCAAGGTAAATTTACATAGTACAGATTTATGTAAATAAAATGAAAACAATGTTCAAGAGTAACCAACAACACATAATATTCTAATATACCAGTCTTTGATATACCTTCATGATTTGAACAAGAAAAAAACAAAAAAAAAAGAAAAGTAAAATGAATTACCAAATTGCGTATGCACCTATTGTTGGAATTTTATTTTATTTTCCCCTCTCCCCCCCCCTCCCCACGAAGAAAAAAAAAAAAAAAAAACATTTTTCCCAGATATCTACAATAGGCTAGTGCCAGAGTCCAAGTAATACCAGTTCTGTATTTCTAAATGGGTAGATTATATATTCAATTTCAGATAGTGATAGATTTTGGATAAAGATTGACCATTTTTTAAAAAATTTAATGACATCATTTTCATCGTTAAGATTAGTGTCAATCTGTTCCAGAATACATTGTTTCTTGAGACAATTTTTTACCTCCTGGATACTGGGGGTTGCTCTACATTTCCACTTTTTTAAAATCAAATATCACACAGCCAAGATAACTAGGTTGATAATTTTAATATTTGCCGATTGGCCTTCTGCATACTTTTGGAGAAATACAATATCTAATGGTAGTAGAGTTGATGGGGAGATCCCCATTGTGCCAAGCCAAAATTGTATTTTCATCCAAAACTGTTGGATAATTGGACAATCCCAGAACATATGCATGAGATTAGCCGCAGGGAGCGAACATCTGGGACAGCAGTTGAAATCTAGGCTTCTGCATCTGAAACCTTTCTCAGGAGTAAAAAAGGTCATGCGTAAAAGTTTTAAATGAGATTCTCTCCAGGAGGATGAGAGAGTATTTCGTGAAACCTCAGTGATTGAGAGTTCAACTATATTACTTTCTTCCAAATTTTAGTGCAAGATTGCCCCCCATTTGGTAGTGATGTTTTCCATGTCAGAAACACGTTTTAAGGAACTTAAAACAGAATAAATAGGGGAAATTGCCGTAAGACCATTTTTAGCTAATGTTAACCATTTCTCCATGGGTCCCATTGTCCAGTTCCAACCGAATTCGTCGACAAGACTCATAGCATAATGTCTTGCTTGTAGGTATGCAAAGAATTCTTTATGGGAGAGACTAAATTCCTCTCTCAAAGAGCAAAAAGACTTTATACATTTTCTGTCTAGGTCTAGTAATTGAGAAACTTTATTTAGACCCGAAGCTTTCCACTTCTGAAATTGAGATGTCTGAATTCCTGCTTGAAAAAAGGGATTACCAGTTAGAGGGATAAATTTGGATACTTTATGCTTTATTTTGAGGAGTTTGCAGACTTTCCACCAGGCCTGTAATGGAGTAAATATGGTTTTCAGGTTTTTAAGTTCTCTGGGGAGAGAGGAAGCAGTGCAATGGATGATTGCAGAGGGATCAAAAGGGTTTGTTATATTTTTCTCAAGTTCATTGTTGGTAACATAATCCTTCTCAAATATCCAGTCCATAATTAGGCGAGCCAAAAAGGCGTAATTGTATATTTTAATGTCTGGCAAAGCCAGTCCTGCATATTTTCTGGGGAGAGAAAGTTTAGGTAAGGAAATTCTAGGTTTCTTGTTTTGCCAAATAAATTTCCTCAACACCATATTATGAAGGAGAATATCTTTTCCCTTGAGAATCACAGGGATATTTCTTTCATGTAATTAACAAGAGTCCATGAGCTAGTGACGTATGGGATATACATTCCTACCAGGAGGGGCAAAGTTTCCCAAACCTTAAAATGCCTATAAATACACCCCTCACCACACCCACAAATCAGTTTTACAAACTTTGCCTCCAAGGGAGGTGGTGAAGTAAGTTTGTGCTAGATTCTACGTTGATATGCGCTCCGCAGCAAGTTGGAGCCCGGTTTTCCTCTCAGCGTGCAGTGAATGTCAGAGGGATGTGAGGAGAGTATTGCCTATTGAATGCAGTGATCTCCTTCTACGGGGTCTATTTCATAAGGTTCTCTGTTATCGGTCGTAGAGATTCATCTCTTACCTCCCTTTTCAGATCGACGATATACTCTTATATTTACCATTTCCTCTACTGATTCTCGTTTCAGTACTGGTTTGGCTTTCTACAAACATGTAGATGAGTGTCCTGGGGTAAGTAAGTCTTATTTTCTGTGACACTCTAAGCTATGGTTGGGCACTTTATTTATAAAGTTCTAAATATATGTATTCAAACATTTATTTGCCTTGACTCAGAATGTTCAACTTTCCTTATTTCCAGACAGTCAGTTTCATATTTGGGATTATGCTTTAATTATCATATTTTTTCTTACCTCAAAAATTTGACTTTTTTCCCTGTGGGCTGTTAGGCTCGCGGGGGCTGAAAATGCTTCATTTTATTGCGTCATTCTTGGCGCGGACTTTTTTGGCGCAAAAATTCTTTTCCGTTTCCGGCGTCATACGTGTCGCCGGAAGTTGCGTCATTTTTGACGTTATTTTGCGCCAAAAATGTCGGCGTTCCGGATGTGGCGTCATTTTTGGCGCCAAAAGCATTTAGGCGCCAAATAATGTGGGCGTCTTATTTGGCGCCAAAAAATATGGGCGTCGCTTTTGTCTCCACATTATTTCAGTCTCATTTTTCATTTGCTTCTGGTTGCTAGAAGCTTGATGTTTGGCATTTTTTTTTCCCATTCCTGAAACTGTCTTATAAGGAATTTGATCTATTTTGCTTTATATGTTGTTTTTTCTCTTACATATTGCAAGATGTCTCACGTTGCATCTGAGCCAGAAGATACTACAGGAAAACCTCTGCCTGCTGGATCTACCAAAGCTAAGTGTATCTGCTGTAAACTTTTGGTAGCTATTCCTCCAGCTGTTGTTTGTATTAAATGTCATGACAAACTTGTTAATGCAGATAATATTTCCTTTAGTGATGTACCATTGCCTGTTGCAGTTCCCTCAACATCTAAGGTGCAGAATGTTCCTGATAACATAAGAGATTTTGTTTCTGAATCCATAAAGAAGGCTTTGTCTGTTATTTCTCCTTCTAGTAAACGTAAAAAGTCTTTTAAATCTTCTCTCTCTACAGATGAATTTTTAAATGAACACCATCATTCTGATTCTTTGGACTCTTCTGGTTCAGAGGATTCTGTCTCAGAGATTGATGCTGATAAATCTTCATATTTATTTAAGATGGAATTTATTCGCTCTTTACTTAAAGAAGTACTAATTGCTTTAGAAATAGAGGATTCTAGTCCTCTTGATACTAATTCTATACGTTTGGATAAGGTTTTTAAAGCTCCTGCGGTTATTCCAGAAGTCTTTCCTGTTCCTAATGCTATTTCTGCAGTAATTGCTAAGGAATGGGATAAATTGGGTAATTCATTTACTCCTTCTAAACGTTTTAAGCAATTATATCCTGTTCCGCCTGACAGGTTAGAATTTTGGGACAAAATCCCTAAAGTTGATGGGGCTATTTCTACCCTTGCTAAACGTACTACCATTCCTACATCAGATGGTACCTCGTTTAAGGATCCTTTAGATAGAAAAATTGAATCTTTTCTAAGAAAAGCTTATCTATGTTCAGGTAATCTTCTTAGACCTGCTATATCATTGGCTGATGTTGCTGCAGCTTCAACTTTTTGGTTGGAAACTCTAGCGCAACAAGTAACAAATCGTGATTCTCATGATATTATTATTCTTCTCCAGCATGCTAATAATTTCATCTGTGATGCCATTTTTGATATTATTAGAGTTGATGTTAGATTTATGTCTCTGGCTATCTTAGCCAGAAGAGCTTTATGGCTTAAGACTTGGAATGCTGATATGGCTTCTAAATCAACTCTACTTTCCATTTCTTTCCAGGGAAACAAATTATTTGGTTCTCAGTTGGATTCTATTATTTCAACTGTTACTGGTGGGAAAGGAACTTTTTTACCACAGGATAAAAAGTCTAAAGGTAAAAACAGGGCTAACAATCGTTTTCGTTCCTTTCGTTTCAACAAAGAACAAAAGCCTGATCCTTCGTCCTCAGGAGCAGTTTCAGTTTGGAAACCATCTCCAGTCTGGAATAAATCCAAGCCTGCTAGAAAGGCAAAGCCTGCTTCTAAGTTCACATGAAGGTACGGCCCTCATTCCAGTTCAGCTGGTAGGGGGCAGGTTACGTTTTTTCAAAGAAATTTGGATCAATTCTGTTCACAATCTTTGGATTCAGAACATTGTTTCAGAAGGGTACAGAATTGGTTTCAAGATGAGACCTCCTGCAAAGAGATTTTTTCTTTCCCATGTCCCAGTAAGTCCAGTGAAAGCTCAAGCATTTCTGAATTGTGTTTCAGATCTAGAGTTGGCTGGAGTAATTATGCCAGTTCCAGTTCCGGAACAGGGGATGGGGTTTTATTCAAATCTCTTCATTGTACCAAAGAAGGAGAATTCCTTCAGACCAGTTCTGGATCTAAAATTATTGAATCGTTATGTAAGGATACCAACGTTCAAGATGGTAACTGTAAGGACTATATTGCCTTTTGTTCAGCAAGGGAATTATATGTCCACAATAGATTTACAGGATGCATATCTGCATATTCCGATTCATCCAGATCATTTTCAGTTCCTGAGATTCTCTTTTCTAGACAAGCATTACCAATTTGTGGCTCTACCGTTTGGCCTTGCTACAGCTCCAAGAATTTTCACAAAGATTCTCGGTGCCCTTCTGTCTGTAATCAGAGAACAGGGTATTGTGGTATTTCCTTATTTGGACGATATCTTGGTACTTGCTCCGTCTTTACATTTAGCAGAGTCTCATACGAATCGACTTGTGTTGTTTCTTCAAGATCATGGTTGGAGGATCAATTTACCAAAAAGTTCTTTGATTCCTCAAACAAGGGTAACCTTTCTGGGTTTCCAGATAGATTCAGTGTCCATGACTTTGTCTTTAACAGACAAGAGACGTCTAAAATTGATTATAGCCTGTCGAAACCTTCAGTCTCAATCATTCCCTTCGGTAGCCTTATGCATGGAAATTCTAGGTCTTATGACTGCTGCATCGGACGCGATCCCCTTTGCTCGTTTTCACATGCGACCTCTTCAGCTCTGTATGCTGAACCAATGGTGCAGGGATTACACGAAGATATATCAATTAATATCTTTAAAACCGATTGTTCGGCACTCTCTAACGTGGTGGACAGATCACCATCGTTTAATTCAGGGGGCTTCTTTTGTTCTTCCGACCTGGACTGTAATTTCAACAGATGCAAGTCTCACAGGTTGGGGAGCTGTGTGGGGATCTCTGACGGCACAAGGAGTTTGGGAATCTCAGGAGGTGAGATTACCGATCAATATCTTGGAACTCCGTGCAGTTTTCAGAGCTCTTCAGTTTTGGCCTCTTCTGAAGAGAGAATCGTTCATTTGTTTTCAGACAGACAATGTCACAACTGTGGCATACATCAATCATCAAGGAGGGACTCACAGTCCTCTGGCTATGAAAGAAGTATCTCGAATTTTGGTTTGGGCGGAATCCAGCTCCTGTCTAATCTCTGCGGTTCATATCCCAGGTGTAGACAATTGGGAAGCGGATTATCTCAGTCGCCAAACGTTGCATCCGGGCGAATGGTCTCTTCACCCAGAGGTATTTCTTCAGATTGTTCAAATGTGGGGGCTCCCAGAGATAGATCTGATGGCCTCTCATCTAAACAAGAAACTTCCCAGGTATCTGTCCAGATCCCGGGATCCTCAGGCGGAGGCAGTGGATGCATTATCACTTCCTTGGAAGTATCATCCTGCCTATATCTTTCCGCCTCTAGTTCTTCTTCCAAGAGTAATCTCCAAGATTCTGAGGGAATGCTCGTTTGTTCTGCTAATAGCTCCGGCATGGCCTCACAGGTTTTGGTATGCGGATCTTGTCCGGATGGCATCTTGCCAACCATGGACTCTTCCGTTAAGACCAGACCTTCTGTCTCAAGGTCCTTTTTTCCATCCGGATCTGAAATCCTTAAATTTAAAGGTATGGAGATTGAACGCTTGATTCTTGGTCATAGAGGTTTCTCTGACTCCGTGATTAATACTATGTTACAGGCTCGTAAATCTGTATCTCGAGAGATATATTATAGAGTCTGGAAGACTTATATTTCTTGGTGTCTTTCTCATCATTTTTCTTGGCATTCTTTTAGAATACCGAGAATTTTACAGTTTCTTCAGGATGGTTTAGATAAGGGTTTGTCCGCGAGTTCTTTGAAAGGACAAATCTCCGCTCTTTCTGTTCTTTTTCACAGAAAGATTGCTATTCTTCCTGATATTCATTGTTTTGTACAAGCTTTGGTTCGTATAAAACCTGTCATTAAGTCGATTTCTCCTCCATGGAGTTTGAATTTGGTTTTGGGAGCTCTTCAAGCTCCTCCGTTTGAACCTATGCATTCATTGGACATTAAATTACTTTCTTGGAAAGTTTTGTTCCTTTTGGCCATCTCTTCTGCTAGAAGAGTTTCTGAATTATCTGCTCTTTCGTGTGAGTCTCCTTTTCTGATTTTTCATCAGGATAAGGCGGTGTTGCGAACTTCTTTTGAATTTTTACCTAAAGTTGTGAATTCCAACAACATTAGTAGAGAAATTGTGGTTCCTTCATTATGTCCTAATCCTAAGAATTCTAAGGAGAAATCATTGCATTCTTTGGATGTTGTTAGAGCTTTGAAATATTATGTTGAAGCTACGAAATCTTTCCGTAAGACTTCTAGTCTATTTGTTATCTTTTCCGGTTCTAGGAAAGGCCAGAAAGCTTCTGCCATTTCTTTGGCATCTTGGTTGAAATCTTTAATTCATCTTGCCTATGTTGAGTCGGGTAAAATTCCGCCTCAAAGAATTACAGCTCATTCTACTAGGTCAGTTTCTACTTCCTGGGCGTTTAGGAATGAAGCTTCGGTTGACCAGATCTGCAAAGCAGCAACTTGGTCCTCTTTGCATACTTTTACTAAATTCTACCATTTTGATGTATTTTCTTCTTCTGAAGCAGTTTTTGGTAGAAAAGTTCTTCAGGCAGCGGTTTCAGTTTGAATCTTCTGCTTATGTTTTTTGTTAAACTTTATTTTGGGTGTGGATTATTTTCAGCAGGAATTGGCTGTCTTTATTTTATCCCTCCCTCTCTAGTGACTCTTGTGTGGAAAGATCCACATCTTGGGTAGTCATTATCCCATACGTCACTAGCTCATGGACTCTTGTTAATTACATGAAAGAAAACATAATTTATGTAAGAACTTACCTGATAAATTCATTTCTTTCATATTAACAAGAGTCCATGAGGCCCACCCTTTTTTGTGGTGGTTATGATTTTTTTGTATAAAGCACAATTATTCCAATTCCTTATTTTATATGCTTCGCACTTTTTTTCTTATCACCCCACTTCTTGGCTATTCGTTAAACTGATTTGTGGGTGTGGTGAGGGGTGTATTTATAGGCATTTTAAGGTTTGGGAAACTTTGCCCCTCCTGGTAGGAATGTATATCCCATACGTCACTAGCTCATGGACTCTTGTTAATATGAAAGAAATGAATTTATCAGGTAAGTTCTTACATAAATTATGTTTTTGTAGGACATATAATAGTTTCGGGAGGCAAATCATTTTATAAAGAGCAATTCGTCCCGAAAGAGAAAGGGGAACACCTTGCAATTTTTTTAAGTCCTCCTTAATTTTCTTCAGTACTGGGAGAATGTTAAGATTATACCATTCGTCTGGGTTGGAGGATACTGTGATGCCTAGATAAGTAAAGGAATCATCCACTATCTTAAATGGCATATCCAGGGGGGGATCCTTGGGTTGTTTAATCCATATGAGTTCAGATTTTGTAGTATTTACTTTATAACCTGAAAAGGAACCAAATTTTTTAATAATTGAAATTAATTTCGGGAAATTGTTACTGGTATCAGAGATATAAATTAAGATATCATCCGCATATAGTGCAATTTTCATCTCTTTCTTACCGATCTTAATACCATTAAGGTTTTGTGTAACATATATGGCCAGCGGTTCGATGGAAATGTCGAAGAGAAGAGGAGAAAGGGGGCACCCCTGACGCGTTCCTCTTTGAAGAAAAATGTTAGGAGAGAGTTTGCCATTAACTATCATCCTAGTGGAGGCAGATTTGTGGAGGTTGTTAACAAAGCTAAGAAAATTACCAATAAAGCAGAATTGCTGGAGAGAATGAGTGAGATGATCAAAATGAACTGAGTCGAATGCTTTTTCAGCATCGATTGAAATAATTGCAGCATCTAAAGTGTCCCCCTTTCCCTCCTCTCCTCCCCCTCCTCTAGAAAAATGGTCTATAGTTAAGAAGAGTTCCCTAATCTTAGCTGAAGAATTACGATTACGTAAAAAACCTGCTTGATCAGGATGAATAATCTTAGGAAGAAGCAACTGAAGCCTTGAAGCTAAGATTGAGGCCATTATTTTATAATCAACATTGAGCAGTGCTATGGGCCTATAAGATTCTTTTTTGTCCGGCTCTTTTCTTGGTTTAAGAATTAAGGTGGTATATGAGGCTGCAAAGCTAAGTGGCGGAGTAATACCCTTTATATATATTTCTTTCATGTAATTAGCAAGAGTCCATGAGCTAGTGACGTATGGGATATACATTCCTACCAGGAGGGGCAAAGTTTCCCAAACCTTAAAATGCCTATAAATACACCCCTCACCACACCCACAATTCAGTTTTACAAACTTTGCCTCCGATGGAGGTGGTGAAGTAAGTTTGTGCTAGATTCTACGTTGATATGCGCTCTGCAGCAAGTTGGAGCCCGGTTTTCCTCTCAGCGTGCAGTGAATGTCAGAGGGATGTGAGGAGAGTATTGCCTATTTGAATGCAGTGATCTCCTTCTACGGGGTCTATTTCATAGGTTCTCTGTTATCAGTCGTAGAGATTCATCTCTTACCTCCCTTTTCAGATCGACGATATACTCTTATATATACCATTACCTCTGCTGATTCTCGTTTCAGTACTGGTTTGGCTTTCTACAAACATGTAGATGAGTGTCCTGGGGTAAGTAAATCTTATTTTCTGTGACACTCTAAGCTATGGTTGGGCACTTTGTTTATAAAGTTCTAAATATATGTATTCAAACATTTATTTGCCTTGACTCAGAATGTTCAACTTTCCTTATTTTTCAGACAGTCAGTTTCATATTTGGGATAATGCATTTGAATTAATCATTTTTTCTTACCTTCAAAAATTTGACTCTTTTTTTCCTGTGGGCTGTTAGGCTCGCGGGGGCTGAAAATGCTTCATTTTATTGCGTCATTCTTGGCGCGGACTTTTTGGCGCAAAAATTCTTTTCCGTTTCCGGCGTCATACGTGTCGCCGGAAGTTGCGTCATTTTTTGACGTTATTTTGCGCCAAAAATGTCGGCGTTCCGGATGTGGCGTCATTTTTGGCGCCAAAAGCATTTAGGCGCCAAATAATGTGGGCGTCTTATTTGGCGCTAAAAAATAAGGGCGTCGCTTTTGTCTCCACATTATTTAAGTCTTATTTTTTCATTGCTTCTGGTTGCTAGAAGCTTGTTCTTTGGCATTTTTTTCCCATTCCTGAAACTGTCATTTAAGGAATTTGATCAATTTTGCTTTATATGTTGTTTTTTCTCTTACATATTGCAAGATGTCTCACGTTGCATCTGAGTCAGAAGATACTACAGGAAAATCGCTGTCTAGTGCTGGAGCTATCAAGCTAAGTGTATCTGCTATAATTTTTGGTATCTGTTTCTCCAGCTGTTGTTTGTATTGCATGTCATGACAAACTTATTAATGCAGATAAAATTTCCTTTAGTACTGTTACATTACCTGTTGCTGTTCCGTCAACATCTAATTTTCAGAGTGTTCCTGATAAACATAAGAGATTTTATTTTTTAAATCCATTAAGAAGGCTATGTCTGTTATTTCTCCTTCTAGTTTACATAAAAGTCTTTTAAAACTTCGCTTTTTTCAGATGAATTTTTAAATGAACATCATCATTCTGATACTGATAATGGTTCTTCTGGTTCAGAGGTTTCTGTCTCAGAGGTTGATGCTGATAAATCTTTGTATTTGTTCAAGATGGAATTTATTCGTTCTTTATTTAAAGAAGTATTAATTGCATTAGAAATAGAGGATTCTGGTCCTCTTGATACTAAATCTAAACGTTTAATTAAGGTTTTTAAATCTCCTGTAGTTATTCCAGAAGTGTTTAATCTCCCTGATGCTATTTCTGAAGTAATTTCCAGGGAATGGAATAATTTGGGTAATTCTTTTACTCCTTCTAAACGTTTAAGCAATTATATCCTGTGCCATCTGACAGATTAGAGTTTTTTTGGTACAAAATCCCTAAGGTTATGGGGCTGTCTCTACTCCTGCTAAATGTGCTACTATTCCTACGGTAGATAGTAATTAATTTTAAGGATCCATTAGATAGGAAAATTGAATCCTTTCTAAGAAAAGCTTACTTATGTTCAGGTAATCTTCTTAGACCTGCTATATTTTTAGCGGATGTTGCTGCAGCTTCAACTTTTTGGTTAGAAGCTTTAGCGCAACAAGTAACAGATCATAATTTTATAGCATTATTATTATTCTATAACATGCTAATAATTTTATTGGTGATACCATTTTTTGATATCATTGAAGTTGATGTCAGGTATATGTCTCTAGCTATTTTAGCTAGAAAAGCTTTATGGATTAAACTTGGAATGCTGATATGTCTTCTAAGTCTACTTTGCTTTCCTTTTCTTTCCAGGGTAATAAATTATTATTTCAACTGTTTCTGGAAGGAAGGGAACTTTTTTACCAAAGGATAAAAAATCTAAGGTAAATTTAGGTCTAATAATCATTTTTCGTTCCTTTCCTCACAATAAGGAACAAAAGCCTGATCCTTCATCTTCAGGAGCGGTATCAGTTTGGAAACTATTTCCAGTTTGGAATATATCCAAGCCTTATAGAAAACCTATAGCCAGCTCCTAAGTACCCATGAAGGTGCGGACCTTATTCCAGCTCAGCTGGTATGGGGCAGATTACGTTTTCTTCAAAGAAATTTTGATCAATTCCGTTCTCAATTTCTGGTTTTAGAACATTGTTTCAGAAAGGTACAGCATTGGCTTCAGTTAAGGCCTCCTGCTAAGAGATTTTTTTCTTTCCCGTGTCCCAGTTAACACAGCAAAGGCTCAGCATTTCTGAAATGTGTTTCAGATCTAGAGTTGGCTGGAGTAATTATGCCAGTTCCAGTTCTGGAACAGGGGCTGGGGTTTTATTTTATCTCTTCATTGTACCAAAGAAGGTCAATTCCTTCAGACCAGTTCCGGATCTATCAATATTGAATCGTTATGTAAGGATACCAACATTCAGTTTCTGTAGGACTGTCCTGCCTTTTGTTTAGCAAGGGCATTATATGTCTACAATAGATTTACAGGATGTGTATCTGCATATTCCGATTCATCCAGATCACTTTTAGTGTCTGAGATTCTCTTTTTAGACAAGCATTACCAGTTTTGTGGCTCTACCGTTTGGCCTAGCCTCAGTTCCAAGAATTTTTTTCAAAGATTCTCGGTGCCCTTCTTTCTGTAATCAGAGAACAGGGTTTTGGTATTTCCTTATTGGACGATATCTGGGTACTTGCTCAGTCTTCTCATTTTCGAAGAATCTCATATGAATCGACTTGTGTTGTTTCTTCAAGTTCATGGTTGGAGGATCAATTTACCAATCCGTTCATTGATTCCTCAGACAAGGGTAACCTTTTTACGTTTCCAGGTAGATTCAGTGTCTATGACTCTGTCTTTGTCAGACAAGAGAAGTCTAACATTGATATCAGCTTGTCAAAACCTTCAGTCACAATCATTCCCTTTGGTAGCCTTATGCATGGAAATTTTAGGTCTTAGGACTGCCGCATCAGATGCGATCTCCTTTGCTCGTTTTCACATGCGACCTCTTCAGCTCTGTATGCTGAACCAATGGTGCAGGGATTACTCAAAGATATCTCACTTAATATCTTTAAACCGATTATACGACACTCTCTGACATGGTGGACAGATCACCATCGTTTAGTTCAGGGGGCTTCTTTGTTCTTCCGACCTGGACTATAATCTCAACAGATGCAAGTCTTACAGGTTGGGGAGCTGTGTGGGGGTATCTGACGGCACAAGGGGTTTGGGAATCTCAGGAGGTGAGATTTCCGATCAATATTTTGGAACTCCGTGCAATTTCAGAGCTCTTCAGTCTTGGCCTCTTCTGAAGAGAGAGTTGTTCATTTGTTTTCAGATAGACAATGTCACAACTGTGGCATACATCAATCATCAAGGAGGGACTCACAGTCCTCTGGCTATGAAAGAAGTATCTCGAATTTTGGTTTGGGCGGAATCCAGCTCCTGTCTAATCTCTGCGGTTCATATCCCAGGTATGGACAATTGGAAAGCGGATTATCTCAGTCGCCAAACGTTGCACCTGGGCGAATGGTCTTCACCCAAAGGTATTTCCTCAGATTGTTCAAATGTGGGAACTCTCAGAAATAGATCTGATGGCTTCTCATCTAAACAAGAAACTTCCCTGGTAGGGGGGGGCGGAGCTAGCCACTGAGCTGACAAGACGTGCTGGTCTAGAGCTCCTGTCCTTAAAAGTGGAAAATAGCCATCTAAATTAATAATCACTGCTTACAAAAGTACTTTCTTATATACCCTCGGGGGTGAACACTACTCCTATACTAAAGTACTTTCTTTTCTCCCTTCTGCTCGATCTGGAAGTCTCCCAGGAGCGGAGCAACAGCCGAGCTGGGTGTTGGGCCTCCTACACCTGAGGAAAGAACAGGCCTTTTTTATTTCCCTACCGGAGGGTTGGGGATCCACTCCGGGTCCCACCACCTCAACCTAGGACCACCCTTCCTCCTCCTGCAGCCTGCACCCAACTGTTACTGCCTAGCCGGTGAAGACTGGTCCCGGCGAACCCCGGACTACTCTCCCTCTCCAGTTTGTACCTGTACCCATTGCTCCGGAGGGTTGGGGCTCCACTCCGGAGGGTCTGCTGGGGTACGTTACCTTTTCCTACCTGCCGCTGCTTGTACCCGCTCGTTACCGCTCCGGAGGGCCGGGGATCCGCTCCGGAGCGCGCTAGTGGAGGTACCGCCTCATCCCGGGAGCCTATTCTCTACTCGAGCGTCCTGCTCGGAGGTGCCGGAGGGCCTCATTGCTTCCGGAGCACTCAGATCCAGCGCCGGAGCACTCATCTCACTCTCCCTGCTTGCAGCTACTGACACGGGGGACCTGGCTAGTCCGGCCGAGGATCTCTGCCCCTGTCGGACCCCTCGCACACCATCCAGAGGGGAAGGAGAAAAAGGGCGCGAATATCCGCCATCTTGGGCCCAGAAGGCCCCTCTCACCCACAGCAACCGGTGTCTCACACCAACAGGAGGGAGAGCTCTTCTCTGCTGAGCCTACACTACAGGTCCGACCAGCTTCCAGACAGGGTAAGGAACTTTTGCTCAAATTTTGATCTGTGCACCAAAGTGGCCGTTCCTCCGTTTTGCAGGCCTCAGCCCCCACATACCTGTTACTGCTAACATCCTATTCTCCTCCGCACCTTAGACTGTCTCTGTCCTGCATCTGGACTCTCTCTTGGCCCTCCTTGTGCACTGTAACCAAAGCACCGTATATCCACACATCCCCTCATTAGAGCTTAACTACGCTCACTACAGAGGGCCCTACAGAGGCCTGGATCACACAGTGGGAAGAAATTGAAAGGAACAGTCCCCTTTTTGCCTCAGGTGCTTTCTTATAGTTATAAATACCCTGCTCCCTACCCAAGGAGATATATATCCCAGACACACTTGCTGCTGCATATCTCAACTAGTCTCTGTTTACCTAACGGCTGTATCCCCCATCTGGCAAACTACAAAGAAATGGAGCAGGGTTAACTTGTACCACGCTAGAGACCCTTATCCCCTCGCATTCTATATCTGGGGAGGAAGATAACTGATCTCATTCCTAATTAATGCCTTGCACCATTTCTAACTTTGCCAGCTAACCTGGATGACTCTGCCATTGTCACTTCACTTTCACTTAAATTTTTTTCTTTTCATTTGAAAAATCTGGAACTATAAACTGGACTTTTAACGTAAGAATAAATGTGAAAGGCTGCTGCGTCAGTGCAATTGTCCTTAGGCGTGATGCCTATGGTGTAATGTCATTTAATAACAACTCTTTCCTTCCACAGGCTTCCCTATAACCCTTAACTAGTTGTTTATCTCTACCCCCCCGGGGTCTTGTTTATTGTTTTATTTGCTCACATTAACCCTATATAACAGCTGTATCTTCCTCCACAGGCCCTGTGTCCCCATATCTTTTAGGCCCCGGTCTCTCCTTCCTGTTTACTGCACTGGCTTAGGCTGTTCATTGCACGAGAGAGTAACCCTAGCCTCTCTCCCGTGCACTGAGCAGTAGAGACCACTGTGTGTCAGGTAACCTGGGCCCACGAGCCCGCAGGTGTGTGAGGGCCCGTCATTTAGCTGGCGCTCTGACACAGTCGGACTTAATATAACTACTTGTGACATATTATCTGTTTTTTGGCTGTTGCTATTTAACCCCTCACCTCCCCGCTCCCGCCCGGTCAGTCCGGGTGGGTCACCTCCAACTTCCTTTTTCCCTTCCTTCGGGTCGTATCCCTCATTCCCTGAGGTGGGGGACTTGGGTAGCTGCAACACATCTCTGTACTAATGTAACCCTTCCTCTTTAAGTGTGACTCAGCCCCGCTCTAACTACGAGACAGGTGTCATGTAAACTAAGTGCTTTACTTTAGTATGTATAACCTTTGAATTCCTTCCAAAACAGCAGGACACTATCTTGGGCCCCCAGAGACTGCCTATTTTATCCGCTGGATATCTGATTACTTGCATATAAGATGCCTCACATGATAAAGAAGCATTCAAAGTCCAACCCCAAACCTAGGAAAACAGTCTTTGATCACTTCACCCACATAACCAAGGAACCCCCACCCCAACCAGGAGGTGAGATGAGCGAACAGGACTCCCAAGATGAAGAGTCCCAATCTAGTCAACATTCTGCATCTTCTTCCCAACATTATATCACAGAATCATCACTTAAGAAACTTCTAGCCATTCAGACCAAGTCCATCACCCAAGAAATTCAGCGCAGTTCTGCGGAGCTCAAGAAGGAAATTTCGGAAATTGGTGACAGAGTTGATGCTCTGGAGCGTAAGCAAGATGATCAGGCTGTGGACCAATCCAACATCCTGGCCTACGCTGAAAATCTTGCTGAGCAGATCTCGCAGCTAGAATCTAAATTAGCTGACATGGAAGACAGATCGAGACGAAGTAATATCAGATTTAGAGGGGTCCCGGAAACAGTGACCTCAGCGGATATCCAAGGCTACCTACAAGACCTCTTCAAAGAGCTCATAGGCACCCCTGAAGGCCTAACTAGCACAATGGAGAGAGCGCACAGAGCATTGCGCCCCAGATCAGTGAGCTCCGACAAGCCGAGAGACATTGTGGTGTGCTTCCACAGTTATTTATATAAAGATCGCCTCCTTCAGGCTGCTTACCATAAACCAAGTTTAAGTAGTAGATTTGAGGGGATACAGATCTTACCTGACCTTTCTGCACATACTCTCCAGCAACGTCGACACTTCCAGTCAGTGACCACTGCTTTGCGCAAGGCTAATTACCGATACCGCTGGGGGTTCCCAACTAGGCTCATAATCACCAAGGACAATCAAACCATAACCGTCACTACACCCTCTCAGGGTACGACTCTACTGGCCTCATGGGGTCTTCTTGTGGACCCTCTCAATACCCGGGCTCAACCCCAAACTGCCCTGAGAGCCTCAGCCCCTGAATGGTCGACAAAAGAACAGAGAATAAAAAGGCCTAAGACACAACATCCACAGCCCTCTCTGGGACACTCTGAGTCCACTGAGTAGACCTCTGCGGAAATCATGCGTCCTGGCTCAGAAGTTAGTTGACCCTGGGGTCTCTCCTGGTGGTTCTCGCTACCTGGCCTACATCTCTGCCAAGATGGGGCTGTAGGGAGACCTTTCGATCTGTTAAATTGTTTACTTATGGAATAAGTTATATATAATAAGTTATGATAAGTTATGCTACTTGTTGTTTTATGTTTGTTAAGGTTTAAGCACTTTATACTCTGATAAAATTATTCTTAGAGCGGGGCTGACGTTTCTACTCCGATGTGCTAGCTCCGGAGTTGTTTTCTCAACCCCCCAACTGAAGCCCACTCTAGGGCTCATCTGAGGTGGACTACTTCCACCACTCCAGAGGCACTTCCTAGTGCCTTTCTTTCCTACTTACTTACCCTCCCTCTCTCTCTCCCCCTTTCTGTCCCCCTGACCCAGAACCTCTTCCTCCCTCCCTTCAATTCTTAATCATTACTATCTATGACAGGCTCTCCTTTGAGGTTTCTTACTCAAAACGTAAGAGGACTTAATACTCCCTTTAAGAGAAGTCTTTTACTGTGCTCTCTGAAACACCACAACCCTGATGTGGTGTTCCTACAGGAGACTCATTGGCTCAAAGACGAACAGATTAGACTCTCCTCTAGAGATTATACACATATTGAGTACGCTCCATTCACAAAAAAAGCTAGGGGTACTGCAATCCTCCTTCACAGGAGGCTAGCCATTGAACCAATCTTGACTGTTAAAGATCCACAAGCCAGATATATCATTCTAATTTGTAACATTAATCATGTGCTCTACACACTTGCATCAGTTTACCTACCCAACACTCATCAACCTAAGTGCCTCAAACACATACTTCATATCATCTCTCAACATCAACAAGGCAGGGTTATTATCTCGGGCGACTTCAATATGACCTGGGAACCCAGATTAGACAGGACAGCTCCTGACAAGGCTGGGGCCCTCTCTCCTAACGAACGACTGGCAGCAAACTTCCGTACCCTCATGACGGGTTCAGGACTGTTTGATATCTGGAGGTCTATCCACACTCAAGACCGAGACTACACGCACTATTCACACTCACACCGACAATACTCACGCCTAGACTACATATTCTCCACAGCAGACTCTCTAGACCTAGTGACTAACGCGTCCATCCATATCTGCCATTGGTCAGACCATGACTGCGTTATCATTGACCTCATCTCTACCAATACCACCCACTCTAGACCCTCCTGGCGCATGCCCCACCACTTACTACAGGATATTCCTTTTAGGGAGAAACTACGCACGGAAATTGGGCATTTCCTTAAAGTTAACGACCGGGCACAGGTAGCCGATGATACCCTATGGGGAGCTGCTAAAGCAACCATAAGAGGCTTCATGATATCTGAACAAGCTAAACTTAGAAGGCAAGCGGGTCTCTCGCTGGCTCAGTCTCACATTAAGCTCAGAGAACTTGAAGGCCAAAATAGAACTAAACCTACTGCCCCCCTAACAGCCCAAATAATTGATATTAAAAACCACATTTCCCAACTAGAACTTCGGAGAACACAGAATAACCTAACCAAACTCAAACAACTTTACTTTTATAAGGGCAACAGGGCGGACACCCTTTTAGCCAGGAAACTCAGGAATAGGACTAGTATTTCACGTATACATGGTATTGTCAGGGAAGGCTCTCTCCTTAAAATCCCCTCGCGCATAGGGGAATCTTTTGCTGAGTTTTACTCTAAACTATATAATATAGAAAAATCCGAGAACCCCCCCGTAACCCCGGAAGATTCCATTCGTGAATATTTAAAATCTCTAAATCTTCCATCCCTCTCACCCGATCAAAGTGATACTCTAAATTTGCCATTCTCTCTTAGAGAAGTTCAACAAGTTATTAAAAATTCTAAATCATTCAAATCACCTGGACCGGATGGCTTTCCAGTACACTTCTATAAAACCTATAACCAAGAAATTTCCCCCCTACTCCTTAGACTCTTCAATCTAGCTAGAGAAGAGGGTAAATTCAAGAGTGAATTCCTTGTAGCCACCATTGTAACTATATTAAAACCTGGTAAAGATCCCTCCCTCTGCACCAGCTACAGGCCAATCTCACTAATCAATACTGATATTAAATTTTTCTCTAAAATCTTAGCCAATCGTATCGCCAACCTTCTCCCCTCTCTAATCAACCCAGATCAGGTGGGATTTATCCCTAAAAGGGAGGGCCCGGATAACACCAGACGTCTCTTGAATATTATGGCCCTGTCTTCCAGTATGAACAAGCCCGTGGCAATTATATCATTAGATGCAGAAAAGGCCTTTGATCGGGTGAGATGGCGATTCCTGTGGGAAGTACTTAACACCCTTAAGTTCCCAAGTTCCCTGTTGGGCGCAATTAAAGCTTTATACTCTACTCCCTCCGCTACGGTAAAGGGTGTCGGCTTCCAAACTCCCCCTTTTCAAATTTCCAACGGGACTAGACAGGGCTGCCCCCTATCGCCCCTCCTTTTCGCACTGGCCATTGAGCCGTTGGCAGAAAAAATCAGACTGGACCCACATATGAGTGGCATCACCCTATGTGGCACTAAACACAACATAGCCTTATTTGCTGACGACATTACCCTGTTCTCGTCAGACCTCGCGACCACCCTGCCTAGACTCCTACTTTTAGTCAGGGAGTTTGGTGCTCACTCTCATTATAAACTTAATATCTCTAAAACTGAGATTTACACCCAAGGCTTTCAGAATTCGTATATTGCCCCCTTAAAGATTAAATACCTGTATAAATGGTCAGAATCTTCAGTGACCCACTTGGGAGTTAGACTGTCCAACGACTTCCCTCGGGTTATCAGGGACAACTACCTCCCCCTATTGTCAGACCTTCGTTCCCTCAATGAGAAGTGGAACCTCTCCCAGGTTTCTTGGCTTGGACGAATCGCTGCCCTAAAAATGGCCTTCCTTCCTCGACTCACATATTTATTCCGTTGTCTGCCAATCAAAGTTCCCAGGCATATCCTACTACAGTTTCAGAGTGAGGTTACTAAGCACATCTGGCAGGGTAAACCCCCAAGGGTGGCGCAGAGAATCTTACAGTTGCCTCGGTCACAGGGAGGTCTGGGCTCTCCCTCGATAGTAAAATACTATGAGGGAGCCATGCTCACCCATGTCTCCCAATGGGGAGCTTCACAGTCTTCTTCTAAATGGAAGTCTATTGAGCAGGCCTCTTTACCCTTCAACCTAACCCTACGTGACCTGATCCGGACGCCTGCACATTGTCGCAGGGACTTGTTCCTAATGAATCCTATCATTCGGTTTCGGATCTTTGGCTTCCGACACCGGAATGTGGATTCAAGTCTGATTCACAGCTCGGAGCAGACGGAGCATTGCCCCACATTCTGAAATTTGAATATCTTAGAGTTAAAAACTTCTTGATCTCCTGGGGCTTTAAACGTCAGTCAAATCGGCCCTTAACCTTGTGGGAGTCCACCTGGAAACAGGGTGAGAGGCTCCACAGTCCCCTCTCCAGGCATTACACTCTGTTGAACTCTGAACCATCCTCAGACCTGGCCCCACATCTAGTAAAGTGGGGATCCTTGCTGAACAGAACTTTTACAGCAACCGATTGGGAACAGGCGCTTGAACGAACTAAAAAAACTATACATTGCATCACCCTTTTTGAAACTTTTTATAAGCTGGTGGCTCACTGGTACTATGTGCCCACCAGGTTAGCTAAAATATATCCTGGCACATCCCCGTACTGTTGGAGAGATTGTGGTCAGAGAGGGGACTCCCTACACATCTGGTGGGAATGTCCCAAAATACGCCCCCTGTGGCTTAAATGTTTCAGAGTCCTTCCCAAATTAGGAATTTCCCTACATAATTCTCCAGCAGTAGCCCTTCTACACATAGGCACTCATTCCATTCCCAAACATCATGCTTGCATAAGTATCTACCTATTCATGTCCATCAAACACCTGATAGCCTCTGACTGGAAGTCAGAATCCCCCCCCAGCTGGGCGAGAGTCTGCTCCTATATGGCCTACCTATACACCATGGAAAAAAGCATATTTTACAATCTAGGCAACTCTGACCTATTTGAGCTTATATGGGCCGACTGGCAAGTTATTTACGACACAACTTGGAGACCCAATGTCCTCTCTCCCTCCTAGCCCTTCTGGACGGATTAGGGAGCTTGAGCTAGAGATAGACCTCTCCAGAATTAACCTCCTCCCTTTCGACGTGACTACTCTAGTTTAATGATATACTCCCCAAACCCCCTGCTTCTCCTACACCCTTCTTATTTCTATTCTTTTATCCCCCCCTTCTTTTCCGCCCGGGTGGGAACTACTTAGTTCTCCCCCATCTGTTTTACAAAACCTCATTATATGTTTTAAACTAACCATTATACATGCAGAATTCTTGTGTACTACTCATTATACATCTCAAAAAGTGTGTTTCAGACCAGCTAGAGGATGTTATGAGTCCTTGAATTGCTAATCTTGTTTATGTTTTGTTCCCTTCTTTCATTGTATGCATATTATTACCTGTAAGAATGACAAACTAAATAAAGCTCTTTTGAAACTCAAAAAAAAAAAAAAAAAGAAACTTCCCTGGTATCTGTCCGGATCCAGGGATCCTCAGGCGGCGGCAGTGGATGCATTATCTCTTCCTTAAAAGTGTCATCCTGCCTATATCTTTCCGCCTCTAGTTCTTCTTCCAAGGGTATTCTCCAATATTCTAAGGAATGCTCGTTTGTCCTGCTGGTAGCTCCAGCATGGCCTCACAGGTTTTGGTATGCGGATCTTGTCCGGATGACCTCTTGCCAGCTGTGGACTCTTCCGTTAAGACCAGTCTTCTGTCTCAAGGTTCTTTTTTGCATCAGGATCTCAAAACCTTAATTTTAAGGTGTGGAGTTTGAACGCTTGATTCTTGGTCAAAGAGGTTTCTCTGACTCTGTGATTGATACTATGTGACAGGCTCGTAAATCTGTATCTAGAGAGATATATTATAGAGTCTGGAAGACTTATATTTCTTCAGGATGGTTTAGATAAAGGTTTGTCCGCAAGTTTCTTGAAAGACAAATCTCTGCTCTTTCTGTTCTTTTTCACAGAAGGATTGCTAATCTTCCTGATATTCATTGTTTTGTACAAGCTTTGGTTCGTATAAAACCTGTCATTAAGTCAATTTCTCCTCCTTGGAGTTTGAATTTGGTTCTGGGGGCTCTTCAAGCTCCTCCTTTTGAACCCATGCATTCTTTGGTCATTATATTACTTTCTTGGAAAGTTTTGTTTCTTTTGGCCATCTCTTCTGCCAGAAGAGTCTCTGAATTATCTACTCTTTTTTGTGAGTCTCCTTTTCTGATTTTGCATCAGGATAAGGCGGTGCTGCGAACTTCTTTTGAATTTTTTACCTAAGGTTGTGAATTGTAACAACATTAGTAGAGAAATTGTGGTTCCTTCATTATGTCCTAATCCTATGAATTCTAAGGAGAAATCATTGCATTCTTTGGATGCTGTTAGAGCTTTGTAATATTATGTTGAAGCTATTAAGTCTTTCCGAAAGACTTCTAGTCTATTTGTCATCTTTTCCGGTTCTAGAAAAGATCAGAAAGCTTCTGCCATTTCTTTGGCATCTTGGTTGAAATCTTTATTTCATCATGCCTATGTTGAGTCGGGTAACACTCCGCCTCAAAGGATTACAGCTCATTCTACTAGGTTAGTTTCTACTTCCTGGGCGTTTAAGAATGAAGCTTTGGTTGATCAGATTTGCAAAACAGCAACTTGGTCCTCTTTGCATACTTTTACTAAATTCTACCATTTTGATGTGTTTTCTTCTTCTGAAGCAGTTTTTGGTAGAAACGTACTTCAGGCAGTGGTTTCAGTTTGAATCTTCTGCTTATGTTTTTTCATTAAAAATTTTATTCTGGGTGTGGATTATTTTCAGCAGGAATTGGCTGTCTTTATTTTATCCCTCCCTCTCTAGTGACTCTTGTGTGGAAAGATCCACATCTTGGGTAATCATTATCCCATACGTCATTAGCTCATGGACTCTTGCTAATTACATGAAAGAAAACATAATTTATGTAAGAACTTACCTGATAAATTAATTTCTTTCATATTAGCAAGAGTCCATGAGGCCCGCCCTTTTTTGTGGTGGTTTTGATTTTTTTGTATAAAGCACAATTATTCCAATTCCTTATTTTATATGCTTTCGCACTTTTTTCTTATCACCCCACTTCTTGGCTATTCGTTAAACTGAATTGTGGGTGTGGTGAGGGGTGTATTTATAGGCATTTTAAGGTTTGGGAAACTTTGCCCCTCCTGGTAGGAATGTATATCCCATACGTCACTAGCTCATGGACTCTTGCTAATATGAAAGAAATGAATTTATCAGGTAAGTTCTTACATAAATTATGTTTTCATTATAGACCGAAGCAAGGTAAGGTGAGATCTCCATTGATAATATCTTATAGAATTCGTTAGGAAGGCCATCCGGGCCTGAGGCTTTGTTTGAGGCAAGGTCTTGAATTGCTCTATTAATCTCTATTTCAGATATGGGATTATTGAGAGATTCAATTAGATCAGGAGTTAGTGTACGAACAACAATATTTTGCCAGAATGATTCTTGCTCAAAAAGATTTGATTGTTTTAAAGAATATAGGTCCTGATAATAGTTTGTAAAAACCTGGATGATTTCTTCTGAGGATGATACATTTTTCTCTTCTAACTTTAAAGACTCTATTAATGAAGAAGTTTTACTAGTTTTTACTAATCTAGCCAGGATTTTTCCGGTTTTACTTCCATACCTGTAAAGTTTTGATTGAAGTTTCAAGTCCTTCTGAGTAGTTTTATAAAGTAAAAAAGCATCCCTCTCTTTTAATGCTTGGGTATATCTTAACCAGTTTCTTGCAGTTTTATTTAACAGATACGAGTTGTATGAATTAGAAATAGATTTTATAATTTCTTTTTCCCTGTGTTTTGATTTCTTTGTCCTATTAATAGTGTAAGCTAGGATCTCCCCTCTCAGTACCGCTTTGGCTGTTTCCCATAGGATAATCGGACGATTTACGTATTCCTGATTAAAAGAGATAAATTCTTGAAATTTAGAGCTGAGCCAGTTTTTAAATTTAAGGTCAGAAGCTAAATATGTTGGGAAAAAGAACCTAGAATATTTTGGAGTAGGGTTATTGGGGTAAAGCTCTAGGAAAATCGGGGCATGGTCTGAGATGCAAATAGGGAGAATTCCGGTAAGCACTCTTGACGTGCAGAGTCTTTCATCTAAGAGAATTCCCTGGAGTCCGGATTTTGGATTCTCCATATGTCTCTAACTCCAAGAATCTGATAAAGTTTTAAATACATTTTTGTTTCTAGTTTATCTCTTTTAGTTCTAGAAAGAGCATTCTCATGCCTTAATCTGTCTAGGGGATGTTGGGGCGCCATATTTAGATCCCCTCCGAGGATTAGGTAACCTTCTCTATATGTAATTAATTTAGCATAAAGGGTATCCCAGAAAGAAGAGCTAAAAATATTGGGAGCATAGATATTGCAAAATGTATAAATTATGTTAGCTATTTTGACTTTTGCAAATAGGAATCTCCCCTCTGAGTCAGCGAGGGTATTAAGAACTTGGTATTTTAGCCTTTTCCCCAATAATATTGCTACCCCTCCTTTCCTTTGAACACTCGGGGAGGCTAACACCTCATTAACCCAGGAGGTTTTGAGTTTGAGAACTTCTTCCATCTTTAAGTGTGTCTCCTGCAGGAAGGCAATGTCGGAATTTATTTTTCTTAGCTGTGAGACAATTGTCTTACGTTTAATAGGAGATGTGATACCTCCTATATTCCAAGGACCCTGCTCCTAAATTTTCTGCTGTTTGGCTGAGTCAAAAAAGTGTGTTTGGTCATTAATGGAAATTTTGAGTCTAGCTGGGTAGGTTATTGTGGCCTTGATGTTATGCTTTATTAGTTTTGTGCAAATTGGAGCTAGTTCTCTTATTTTAGCAGCTGTTTCTGCAGAAAAGTCTTGAAAGATCATGATTTTTGCCTCTCCTAAGTATATAGGCTGATGTTTGCGGTAGTAATGTAAAAGTGTAATTTTGTCCTGAAAGTTTAAGACTTTCGCGATAATGGGCCTAGGTTTGGTCCTGGTACTTTCTATATCAGTGATAAGTGGGCCTATCCGATGTACTCTCTCTAGTGTAAATTGTGATTGAGATTGTGGAATTTTTAGCAATTGAGGAATGGTAACAGTTAGTAATTTGTGCAAATCATCATATTGTTTGTCTTCCGGGACTCCAACTACTCTAAAGTTGTTTCTCCTAGTGCGGTTTTCAAGATCCTCTAGTTTACTCTGTGCTTTTAACAGGGATATATTTAGCATTTCCAGCTTAGAGTTCTGAGTTAGTGTCAGATCCTCCAAATCCGAGGTTCTCTGTTCTACCTCAGAGAGCCTAGAAGAGAACTGTTTAAATTCATTTGATAGGGATATAATATCCTGTTTAATTTCTGATTTGAGAGAATCGAATTTTGGAGTCAGTTCATCAGAAATGTTAGCTACTAAAGCTTGAATGTCTAGCATGTCACCCGACTGTAGAGGATTAACAGTGGGGATATGTATATCTGCTGTGATTTCAGTAGTATTTTTGTTTCTCTTTTCCCTTTGACGGGCTGCCATAGCTGTAGGTGAAGATTTTGCTTGTGCAGAGACAAATTTGTCCATGTGCAAAAAGTGAAAAAAGAGAAAAAGAAAAATGAGAAGTGATCAGTGTTTTTTTTTTTTTTTATTAGTAGTGATTGGGAAAATGTGAAATAGGGTTAGGTTGTTGTGAGATAAAAAAGAAGAAAAAAGGGGTGTGTGTTTTGTGTATGTGAGGGATTTAGGGCAGCTGTGATAGTCAGCTAGGGAAGTTTGTACTTTTTCAGCAGAAAAGCCTATTCAGTGTGTTAAGATTATGCTTTGGTGAGGTTTATAAAGTCAGTAGAGTTTAAAGGAGGAGAGAACAACAAGTACAATTGGATTATGAGTTTGTAGTTCAAAGGAGTTTTTAGGAGAGGGAGTTTTGAACAATGTAACCTATCAGTCAAGGGTTTTCAGATTATATTAGATGTAATCTAAGGCATACAAATATGAACCAGATATTAATTTATCTAAATATTTAAATCTTAGTACTTAAGGTGTATCAAGATCAGCCAATAGCATAAGTAACCAAGATACAATGTTAAACTTTAGTTTTGTTGTTAAACAGAAAAATAGATCAGAACAAAGATTTAGTTATCAATATATGTGGCTGATCAATGTTAGGAGGATTCAAATTTAGAATAAGCAATTGGATTAATCTAATATCAATGATTTTCCACTTTTCACTCTTATGCAGTCAGGGGAAAACCAAACAATATGTCCTGTTAATTCATAGAAAAAAGCATATATATAATCTGTAAGACTTCAACAACAGAATGTTACTATTTCCTAAAAAAGAAACAACCAAAATCAAGGATACAATAGTCTCTATAGTGCCAGAGAGTCAAAATTGTTGCAAATGTTAGCGTATGTTGGAGAGTCTTTGCAATCAGATATTAAACTTTTATGCTTCAGTCCACTTCTTGCGAGAGGTGAGCTGTGTAGCGAACGCTTTTCTTTTCAGATATCAGGGCTAAAGGTGCAATTATTTAGAAGATTTTTCCCGTGGAGAGTAGGATAATGTTGATTCCCACGCCTTCGTGGGGGTACAACTGAGCTTACCTTTGAAACTGCTATCAGGAGCCTTCCTCTCGCAACATCGGTGGGAGGGTAAGTACAGGAGTGAAGTTTTTAGATCCTTGGATGAATACTTTCAGGCTGATGAGGCCAAGTCAGCCTGCATTTGAGGCTCTGGAAGGAGCGGAGTATAGCAAACGAGCCAGGCGTGCGGCGTGTTTAGGCAGCAGCGTGTGAGCAGTATTCCCCACACCTCCCCCTCTCGCAGCATCGGTGGGGGGGGGGGGGGAGGAGCACCGCCCGGCTCGAGAGGTGTACAGAAGAGAGTCCGCCTCAGAAGCGATCCCGGGGTATCAGATGAAACTTCCAAATAGGTATCGTCTAACCAGGTAAGAACTGATACCAGGAATGTCCGCTCGCTCTGTGGTTTTGTCGGTATCTCTGTGTCCCTAAAATGCAAGTCGAGATTTCTTTTGCCCCAAAGATGTAGCAGAGTATTTCAATACTTCGGTAGTACCTAGGGTAAGCTCAGATTGAAAAGAAGATGTTATGAAAAGTCGTTTGTACCCCCTCTCAAGGCTTCCGTGGGAAAAGGGAAAGAAAAAAAAGATGAAAGCCAGCAGACTATTTTATCCCGTCCTGATATAGCGTCTAGTCAGGGAAATAGTGTTCACAACTTCAGGTAATTCAGAACCAGGAACAGGATATGTCTGTTGAAAATGTGTGATATATCTCAAAAGTGCGGTGGTGATGCACTTGATGGAGCTCCGGTAGCGTTTGTAAGCAAGCTAAACAAGCCGCCCAAGGACTAGAGCTTTCGGCGCGGATAAGTGCCGCCAACGGCTTGAAGGGGTGTATGGAGCAGGTGCTCACCTGGCCTTGCACACAAGCTCCTCCCCCGGAACACCAGCCGGGCATGCCAGGGCATGCCTAGGGCATGTCGAGAGTATGTGATTTTAAACAACTAATTTACTTCTGTTATCAAGTTTTCTTCATTCTCTTGGTATCTTTTGTTAAAAAGCAGGGACGTAAGCTTAGGAGCACTATATGGCAGCAATTTTGCAAGAATGTTATCCATTTGCAAGAGCACTAAAGGACAGGACTATTTCCTGCCCTGTTGTGCCCCAGATGCCTACCTAGGTATCTCTTCAACACAGAATATCACAGGAACAAAGCAAATTTGATAATAGAAGTAAATTGGAAACTTGTTTTATAATGCTTTATCACAAAATAACATTTTTGGGTTTCATATCCCTTTAAGCATAACAAATGGCAGTTAGCTGAGTGTACGTACGTGTGAACAGAAAGGGAAATCAGGGGGTTGTATGTCTTTTATTCTTTTTCTTTACCTGATTGCATGATCTGGCATCCTCAATCACTGGAAACCTGATTAATGCAAATCCTTAGGATCTCTTCCTATCTCTTTGTTGAAGGGCATTTCATTAGGAGATCCACTACTGGTGATAGACAATTTTAATACAATGCCCATTTTTTTCATTGCAGCCTTACAAACATACAACTTATGTTTATATACTCAGTGGTTATGCTGGTTGTTGCAATAGTAAAACATAATTTCAGATGATACTAACCTTGAATTCTAGGGCTGCAAATAATAGTGTTGAAAGTTCGATGACAGCTTAAATGAATAAAACATTTTCATCATGTGACAGAACACCTGCATATTTGTTACTGGCAATATGACAGCATGTATTCTTCAAGCAATTAGGGCCCTATCGCCCCTCTCATTATCCCCTTTTCTGTACTGTAGAAACCCATCCCTCCCTCTCCCCTTCCAAAATTATTTCAGTAGTGTAGGGAACCCTTCTGTCCCAGTTGCAGTCTATGCAGTCTAACCTGACAGTGGGGGACCACAGCATGCACCACAGTGTCGGACGTAGGTACTACTTCAACACTGTATGCAGGGCACAGTACTATGTGACCTATGTCCAATTGGCACAAGGGTTTAATCATTGTGGGTCAATGTTCTCCACCTCTAAATTTCATCGAAGTCCTAAATGGAAACTACCTGCAAACTTATATGAAAAGCCCCAAAATATTTTGATCAAAACATGTAAATTCATCTGCTGGCATCAATACAAACTGTTAAGGTGAGTCCCACTCAACAGCCAAACTCAACACCACCTGTTTTATTTTGAGGAATCAATTGGTAATTTTTAATACAGCAGGCAAGGCTTTCCACTGCCATTGTGTTACTAAAATATCCATTGTTTTGCAGTTTATTATCTTATTATTTTTACCAAAGCCAGTTATGGACAGATATTTATCAAGGTTAAGATAGTGAAGTCTGCAGTGCAGGGGCGTATTATAGCCTAGGCCAACAAGGCCGGTGCCTAGGGCAGCAGATTTGGGAGGGGCAGCACATCTGCCCTATCCTCTCACTAAAAGCCAGCACACAGTACAGTAAGCGATAAAGTGCAGGCTTTTACAGAGAAGACAAGGCACGTGCGCTGATTAAGGTCACTCTTCACAGGCACTGCTCCTTTAAACCATTGCTTCATTTATAGCCACTGGCATTTTTGCAGTGGAAGTGTTCTTTGGTGAGAAACTTGCCCGGGATATGCTTACAAGGCGAGGCTGGAGGAGAAGACCTTGTGCCAATATGCTGCCTCCCCTTGTCAGCTGTGGTGGATCTACGAGTGCAGTGCTTATTGCAGGTCTTTGTAACTAACAGACTGGATTCAGCTGTGCACTGCTTAGATCAGCTTGTGATGTCTAATCATAAACTCTCAGCGCTAATGTATGTTAGCTACTAATAACTAGCTTTCACTGCATTCATGAACCCATGGAGTAAACATTAAACGGACACTTAAAAAGTTTAATTACTTGAATGATGGTAATTGCTGTATGTTGTTGCATGTGAAGGGCAGTGATTGTTTCAAAGTGTATTCTTCTTTCCCTCCCTTCCTCTTCTCTCTCTTCTTTCCCTTTCTCCCTCCCTTCCTCCCTCAACTAGCTTCCTCCTACAACTCACTACCTTCCTCAACTCCCTCCCTTCTTTCTTTCTTTCCCTCCCTCCCTTCTTTCTCTCAACTCTCTCCCTTGCTCCCTTCTTTCACTCCTTTCTTTCCCTCCCCCTTTAATCCTCTCCCAACTTTTTTCTTCTCTTTCTCTCTCCCTCCCTTCCTTCTTTCCTTTCCCTCCCTTTTCTCCCCTCCCCTTCTTTTCTCTCCCTTCTCTCAGGGAGAAAATGGTATGAGATGCATGCAATTCAACCCGCATGTATGCAAGTGTTTTGCTAGCCCATTTTCTTTTGAATTGTTATTTTTTTTAAAAAAAAGCATTTTACACATGGACCCAAAAAAATATTAAGGGGAAAAAAGGCCTAAAACCTTTGAGGGGGGGCAGCAGAATTTTTAGTGCCTAGGGCAGCATAAAACCTAAATACGCCACTGCTGCAGTGTGCACTTCCAATTCTCAGAACTAGAAAACCCACAATTTAAGAAGGTAATTAGAGAAAATATGGTGGCAAAATAAATAATAAAAGTATATTGTATTTTTTGTTAATAGAAATAATTACATTTTATATTAAATCTGAAAGTCCCTTTAAGATTGGGATTTGACTGCAGGGTTTATTTTTTCCCCTAACAATCTTCCACTAACACTCAAATGCAAATAAAAAAACAATTGCAATAGATTTATTTTCCATGACAATATATTCTGTCATGCAAAGAGGTGCACACTATGCATTGTTTCTGTAAATATGTAGGCCTGTGCTGTCAGCAGGGAACCTCTGGGTCTGTAAATATCACCTCTCACACATGCCCAGACGTTTCTTTTGGTTTGGGGTAGAAACAAGGTGGGGGTATGTAGCTTAAGATATGCTCAAAGTTATAAATATATTTTTAAAATGACCAGAGCTCTGCTTAAAGGGACAGTCAATACCAGATTTTTTATTTAAAAATATAGATAATCCCTTTATTACCCATTCCTCAGTTTTGCATAACCAACACGGTTATATTAATATACTTTCTTTTACAAGATACAATGAGTCCACGGATTTCATCCTTACTTATGGGATATCGCTTCCTGGTCAACAGGAGGAGGCAAAGAGCACCACCGCAGAGCTGTATATATAGCTCCTGCCTTCCCTCCCACCCCAGTCATTCTCTTTGCCTGTGTTAGAAATAGGAAGAGGTAAAGTGAGGTGATAGTTTAGTTTCTTCAATCAAGAGTTTTTTATTTTTAAATGGTGCCAGTGAGTACTATTTTATTTCAGGGTGTAGCGAGGACCTGGTCAGCCTCTTGTTAGCAGAGCTACAGGTGGCTTTAAGGCATTGGGAACTTGTGGGATTAATTTCTCACTGTGCCTCCCATATTGTATGCTGCCCTTCTTAATATGGTCTTAGCACTGCTAACTAAGGCCCTTCATGTCTCCACAGACTGGCAAGAAGATGCAGAAGACTTCTTCAGAGCTGTGGGGACGATTCATGCTGTGGAATCAGCACTCGGGTATGTGCAGCTATTACTTCTGGGACAGACCCTAACTCAGGAACCGCTGCAGCCTTTACTTCTGTGACCCCCTAACTTTTCCCCAAGGCCTCCCTTTAGGTGTTATGGTGGATGTGGTGGGGGAGGATTACAGGACCGCTCAGAACACATTTAGATGCAGTGACATACAATATGTGGGAGCGCTATGGACCTTGGGCTGACGCTGGGGTTTCTAATGGATGTCCCTAAAAACGGAGCAGGTCTCCGGTACTTATGGGGATCCGGTGTGAGTTTTATTGCGGGCTACAAATACATGGAACGAGTAAGAGACCGCATGTGATTTTTACAGCTGCCATTCAATGGCCACATTGTTAAGAATTATAGTATATATATATAGAGAGTGGTGTGTGAGAGCGCTACAACACACCACGCCCTTAGGGGGGGCTTCCTCAGTATCAACTTGATAAATATATAAAGTAAATATAAAAGTTTGTCTGGTGGATGTAAGATCTTAAAGTGGAATAGGCTATCAACCTTAGCACAAGTAGATGACAATAGATGTAAAACAAGGTGACAAAATCATAAAAATAATAACTAAACAATAATAAAAACAACAGTAATAGTGTCAAATATTAGCAATACAACAAATAATATAAAAAAATATTAAAAATAAAATATAAAGTCATAAAACAGACTGTGATTGTCTGTACATCCAAGATGTTGATAATTCAGACGTTGAGGCTGCACTCTGTCAAAGGATGGCTATCCTGATATTTTGGAATCTAAAAAAGAATAAAAAACAGAGGCGCCAACATGGCCTAATATCGGCCAAACAAGATAAAATAACAGCTCAAGGGATTGTGAATACTCAAAAACATAAAGCACCCAAATTGGTGCTAGTAGAGCAGGCTGAAACTTCACAGTGGTCCAGCACACTGAATCCTTGGCGTAGAGACAGTCAGATATCCTCTGGAAATCCAATGTTCAAGTGCCTATGGATGTATGAGAAAGCAAACCAACATGGTCCAATAGCCTGAGGAAACAGCCCTGAGTAGGCTGAGAAACGCGTCGCTGTGTTAATAAAGACTTTTTAATTTTTTATTTATACACTTGCTTCTGTGGTTTTTATCACCCTTTGTGAAAATCCTTTTCTGTTCCTGGTTCTTGCTAAAGATTGAACTGTGGTAGTCTACTGGGCGACGATTTGGTTCCAGTTTGCTGTATTTGCACCAGCAGGTGCTTACCATCTAGTAAGTGCAATCAATTGGGGTTAATTTCTCCTTGTCCTGATGATATTGGACCATGTTGGTTTGCTTTCTCATACATCCATAGGCACTTGAACATTGGATTTCCAGAGGATATCTGACTGTCTCTACGCCAAGGATTCAGTGTGCTGGACCACTGTGAAGTTTCAGCCTGCTCTACTAGCACCAATTTGGGTGCTTTATGTTTGTGAGTATTCACAATCCCTTGTGCTGTTATTTTCTCTTGTTTGGGCGATATTAGGCCATGTTGGCGCCTCTGTTTTTTATTCTAATGTTAAGAATTAGACGCTAGGAGACGAAGGGCGGAGTTTTTCTCCTGCGCTCTAGAAGCCGCGCAGACATACTCTGTCATATGCAGTGTGGGTGAGGTGTTTGGAACCTTATCTGACTGCCGAGACCGCATGGTGTTAGTCATAAGAGCAAGCGGTCGTAGGCAGAATTTGCTAGGAGCGGAGTGAACATCGAGGGGGCAGGTAGGCGCCTCAGCAGAGCTGTAGAGGCGGCTGAGGCTTGTTTAACGATCCGGTTTTTAAAAGTAAACGTTACTTGATCGTATTTTTTTGTGTCACTCTGATACTTTCAGTTTCATTTAAGAGTCTCATCTGTTATTCTGGTGATCTATTGTTAAGACTACAGCTGCCAACTTTATTCTGAGCTGTTTCTTAACACATTAGTTGCAAGGCAAGACCAAGTCTGTTTTGTTATTTATACTGGAATTCAGAAATAAACATGGATATGAATGTTACATGTTCCTTATGTTTGAATGCCAATGTGCAACCTCCCGTTACCTTTTGCCCCTCGTGTACTGAGAGGGCTTTACAGTTTAGGGAGCAAATGTTTTTTGATACAAATTTAAATAAGGCGGATGCTTCTCAAGGTTCTAACGATGAGAATCAGAGTATGCCACATCTTTCTCCCCAAGCGTCACAGTCCCTAACGCCTACCCAGGCACAGTCCAGTACCTCTGCAGTTTCACCTGCATTTACTCTAAAGGACATAGCAACTGTTATGTCCTCTACTCTTTCTGAAGCGTTGTCTGCCTTTCCCGTACTGCAAGGCAAACGCAGGAGGAAGGACGACCTCGTGGCTAATGCGACTTCGGATGCTTTAATTGCGAGGTCAGAAATGCCTTTACAGGAATTGGAGCCCCTATCTGAGGGTGAACTTTCTGAATCGGATAGCGCCCTGCTACCGATGGATTCGGAAGTGATGTCTTTCCGGTTTAAACTGGAACACCTCTGTCTGTTATTGAAGGAGGTTTTGGTGACTCTGGACGACTGCGATTCTATTGTGGTCCCTCCAGAAAAATTGAGTAAGTTGGACAGATATCTAGAAGTCCCTTCTTATTCAGATGTTTTTCCAGTTCCCAAAAGAACTTCGGAAATTATTGCTAAGGAATGGGAGAGACAGGGTATACCATTTTCTCCCTCTCCCGTTTTCAGGAAGATGTATCCCATAGCGGATGCTATCAGGAATTCTTAGCAGACGGTACCTAATGTGGAAGGTGCTATTTCCACTTTGGCTAAACGAACTACTATCCCTATTGAGGATAGTTGTGCTTTTAAGGATAGAACAGAGTCACGGCGTGCGGCAGCACTAGTCCGGAACCGGAACCAGGAAACAAAAGGTCATCCAATGAGGTGAGAGCTATACCGGAGTGCCGTAGCCGGGGAGATCAATCCCAAAACGAAAGATACTTGAGAAAATGAGGCAGGCACTACTCGGTGTGTAAAATTAAGTGAAATTTTTATTCTGTAATCCACCAATGTAAAATTAAGGAGACTTAAAAAATCCTAACGAGATACAGACTCACAGACAAACAGAGGGACAGATGGCCTGACACGTTTCGCGCCCCCTAGTGGCGCTTAATCATAGGCTTTGATTGTGCTTTTAGGGACCCTATGAATAAGAAATTAGAGGGTCTTCTTAAGAAACTTTATGTTCATCAAGGATTACTTTTACAGCCGGCAGCCTGCATTGTCACGGTTACCACGGCGGCTGCTTATTGGTTTGATGCTCTGGAGGAATCTCTTAAAACTGAGACTCCTTTGGAAGAGATACAGGACAGAATTAAAGCCCTTAAGCTGGCTAATTCTTTTGTGACTGACGCTTCGCTGCAAATTACTAAGTTGGCGGCTAAGAGCTCAGGGTTTTCAATCTTAGCATGTAGGGCCTTATGGCTGAAGTCCTGGTCTGCCGATGTGTCATCCAAAACTAAGCTTTTGGCTATCCCTTACAAGGGTAAGACCCTGTTTGGTCCTGACTTGAAAGAAATTATTTCTGACATCACGGGAGGTAAGGGTCACCTCCTCCCTCAGGATAAGAAGTCCAAACAGAGGGGTCGACAGAGTAATTTTCGTTCCTTTTGGAATTTCAAGGGAACTTCCTCTCCCCCTTCCTCTAAGCAGGAGGGGGGCTATTCTCAACCCAAGCCCATGTGGCAGCCCAGCCAGGCTTGGAACAAGGGCAAACAACCCAAAAAACCTGTTGCCGCCACTAAGTCAGCATGAAGGGGCGGCCCCCGATCCGGGACCGGATCTAGTGGGGGCAGACTATCATTTTTCGTCCAGGCTTGGATGAGAGATGTCCAAGATCCTTGGGCAATAGATATAGTATCTCAGGGATACAAACTGGAATTCAAAAATTCTTCCCCCAGAGGAAGATTCCTTCTTTCACGATTGTCTGTAGACCAGATAAAGAGAGAGGCGTTCTTACGCTGTGTAAGAGACCTATCCTCCATGGGAGTAATTTGTCCCGTTCCAATACAGGAACAAGGACAGGGGTTTTATTCAAATCTGTTTGTAGTTCCCAAAAAAACATAATTTATGTAAGAACTTACCTGATAAATTCATTTCTTTCATATTAGCAAGAGTCCATGAGCTAGTGACGTATGGGATATACATTCCTACCAGGAGGGGCAAAGTTTCCCAAACCTCAAAATGCCCACAAATCAGTTTAACGAATAGCCAAGAAGTGGGGTGATAAAAAAGTGCGAAAGCATATAAAATAAGGAATTGGAATAGTTGTGCTTTATACAAAAAAATCATAACCACCAAAAAGGGTGGGTCTCATGGACTCTTGCTAATATGAAAGAAATGAATTTATCAGGTAAGTTCTTACATAAATTATGTTTTCTTTCATGTAATTAGCAAGAGTCCATGAGCTAGTGACGTATGGGATAATGACTACCCAAGATGTGGATCTTTCCACGCAAGAGTCACTAGAGAGGGAGGGATAAAATAAAGACAGCCAATTCCTGCTGAAAATAATCCACACCCAAAATAAAGTTTAATGAAAACATAAGCAGAAGATTCAAACTGAAACCGCTGCCTGAAGTACTTTTCTACCAAAAACTGCTTCAGAAGAAGAAAACACATCAAAATGGTAGAATTTAGTAAAAGTATGCAAAGAGGACCAAGTTGCTGCTTTGCAAATCTGATCAACCGAAGCCTCATTCCTAAACGCCCAGGAAGTAGAAACTGACCTAGTAGAATGAGCTGTAATCCTTTGAGGCGGAGTTTTACCCGACTCGACATAAGCATGGTGAATTAAGGATTTCAACCAAGATGCCAAAGAAATGGCAGAAGCTTTCTGACCTTTCCTAGAACCGGAAAAGATGACAAATAGACTAGAAGTCTTACGGAAAGACTTAGTAGCCACAACATAATATTTCAAAGCTCTAACAACATCCAAAGAATGCAACGATTTCTCCTTAGAATTCTTAGGATTAGGACATAATGAAGGAACCACAATTTCTCTACTAATATTGTTGGAATTCACAACCTTAGGTAAAAATTCAAAAGAAGTTCGCAACACCGCCTTATCCTGATGAAAAATCAGAAAAGGAGACTCACAAGAAAGAGCAGATAATTCAGAGACTCTTCTGGCAGAAGAGATGGCCAAAAGGAACAAAACTTTCCAAGAAAGTAATTTAATGTCCAATGAATGCATGGGTTCAAAAGGAGGAGCTTGAAGAGCCCTCAGAACCAAATTCAAACTCCAAGGAGGAGAAATTGACTTAATGACAGGTTTTATACGAACCAAAGCTTGTACAAAACAATGAATATCAGGAAGATTAGCAATCTTTCTGTGAAAAAGAACAGAAAGAGCAGAGATTTGTCCTTTCAAGGAACTTGCAGACAAACCTTTATCCAAACCATCCTGAAGAAACTGTAAAATTCTCGGAATTCTAAAAGAATGCCAGGAAAAATGATGAGAAAGACATCAAGAAATATAAGTCTTCCAGACTCTATAATATATCTCTCTAGATACAGATTTACGAGCCTGTAACATAGTATTAATCACAGAGTTAGAGAAACCTCTTTGACCAAGAATCAAGCGTTCAATCTCCATACCTTTAAATTTAAGGATTTGAGATCCTGATGGAAGAAAGGACCTTGTGACAGAAGGTCTGGTCTTAACGGAAGAGTCCACGACTGGCAAGAGGCCATCCGGACAAGATCCGCATACCAAAACCTGTGAGGCCATGCTGGAGCTACCAGCAGAACAAACGAGCATTCCTTCAGAATCTTGGAGATTACTCTTGGAAGAAGAACTAGAGGCGGAAAGATATAAGCAGGATGATACTTCCAAGGAAGTGATAATGCATCCACTGCCTCCGCCTGAGGATCCCGGGATCTGGACAGATACCTGGGAAGTTTCTTGTTTAGATGAGAAGCCATCAGATCTATTTCTGGGAGTTCCCACATTTGAACAATCTGAAGAAATACCTCTGGGTGAAGAGACTATTCGCCCGGATGCAACGTTTGGCGACTGAGATAATCCGCTTCCCAATTGTCTATACCTGGGATATGAACCGCAGAGATTAGACAGGAGCTGGATTCCGCCCAAACCAGAATTCGAGATACTTCTTTCAAAGCCAGAGGACTGTGAGTCCCTCCTTGATGATTGATGTATGCCACAGTTGTGACATTGTCTGTCTGAAAACAAATGAATGATTCTCTCTTTAGAAGAGGCCAAGACTGAAGAGCTCTGAAAATTGCACGGAGTTCCAAAATATTGATCGGTAATCTCACCTCCTGAGATTCCCAAACCCCTTGTGCTGTCAGAGACCCCCACACAGCTCCCCAACCTGTAAGACTTGCATCTGTTGAGATAATAGTCCAGGTCGGAAGAACAAAAGAAGCCCCCTGAATTAAACGATGGTGATCTGTCCACCACGTTAGAGAATGTCGGACAATCGGTTTTAAAGATATTAATTGAGATATCTTTGTGTAATCCCTGCACCATTGGTTCAGCATACAGAGCTGAAGAGGTCGCATGTGAAAACGAGCAAAGGGGATCGCGTCCGATGCAGCAGTCATAAGACCTAGAATTTCCATGCATAAGGCTACCGAAGGGAATGATTGTGACTGAAGGTTTCGACAAGCTGATATCAATTTTAGACGTCTTGTCTGTCAAAGATAGAGTCATGGACACTGAATCTATCTGGAACCCTAAAAAGGTTACCTTTGTCTGAGGAATCAATGAACTTTTTAGTGAATGGATCCTCCAACCATGATCTTGAAGAAACAACACAAGTCGATTCATATGAGATTCTGCTAAATGTGAAGACTGAGCAAGTACCAAGATATCGTCCAAATAAGGAAATACCACAATACTCTGTTCTCTGATTACAGACAGAAGGGCACCTAGAACCTTTGTAAAAATTTTTGGAGCTGTAGCTAGGCCAAACGGCAGAGCCACAAACTGGTAATGCTTGTCCAGAAAAGAGAATCTCAGGAACTGATAGTGAGCTGGATGAATCGGAATATGCAGATATGCATCCTGTAAATCTATTGTAGACATATAATGCCCTTGCTGAACAAAAGGCAATATAGTCCTTACAGTTACCATTTTGAATGTTGGTATCCTTACATAACGATTCAATATTTTTAGATCCAGAACTGGTCTGAAGGAATTCTCCTTCTTGGGTACAATGAAGAGATTCGAATAAAACCCCAGCCCCTGTTCCAAAACTGGAACTGGCATAATTACTCCAGCCAACTCTAGATCTGAAACACATTTCAGAAATGCTTGAGCTTTCACTGGGTTTACTGGGACACAGGAAAGAAAAAATCTCTTTGCAGGAGGTCTTATCTTGAAACCAATTCTGTACCCTTCTGAAACAATGTTCTGAATCCAAAGATTGTGAACAGAATTGATCCAAATTTCTTTGAAAAAAACATAATCTGCCCCCTACCAGCTGAGCTGGAATGAGGGCCGCACCTTCATGTGGACTTAGAAGCTGGCTTTGCTTTTCTAGAAGGCTTGGATTTATTCCAGACTGGAGATGGTTTCCAAACTGAAACTGCTCCTGAGGATGAAGGATCAGGCTTTTGTTCTTTGTTGAAACGAAAGGAACGAAAACGATTATTAGCCCTGTTTTTACCTTTAGATTTTTTATCCTGTGGTAAAAAAGTTCCTTTCCCACCAGTAACAGTTGAGATCATAGAATCCAACTGAGAACCAAATAATTTATTACCCTGGAAAGAAAGGGAAAGTAGAGTTGATTTAGAAGACATATCAGCATTCCAAGTTTTAAGCCATAAAGCTCTTCTAGCTAAAATAGCTAGAGACATAAACCTGGCATCACAGATAAAATTATTAGCATGTTGAAGAAGAAGAATAATAATATTATGAGAATCATGATCTGTTACTTGTTGCGCTAAAGTTTCCAACCAGAAAGTTGAAGCTGCAGCAACATCAGCCAATGATATAGCAGGTCTAAGAAGATTACCTGAACACAGATAAGCTTTTCTTAGAAAGGATTCAATTTTCCTATCTAAAGGATCCTTAAAGGAAGTACCATCTGCCGTAGGAATAGTAGTACGTTTAGCAAGGGTAGAAATAGCCCCATCAACTTTAGGAATTTTGTCCCAAAACTCTAATCTGTCGGACGGTACAGGATATAATTGCTTAAAACGTTTAGAAGGAGTAAATGAATTACCCAAATTATTCAATTCTCTGGAAATTACTTCAGAAATAGCACCAGGAACAGGAAAAACTTCTGGAATAACCACAGGAGATCTAAAGACCTTGTCTAAACGTTTAGATTTAGTATCAAGAGGACCAGAATCCTCAATTTCTAATGCAATTAGGACTTCTTTAAGTAAAGAACGGATAAATTCCATTTTAAATAAATATGACGATTTATCAGCATCAACCTCTGAGACAGAATCCTCTGTATCAGAAGAATCATTAGAATCAGAATGATGATGTTCATTTAAAAATTCATCTGTATAAAGAGAAGTTTTAAAAGACTTTTTATGTTTACCAGAAGGAGGAATAACAGACATAGCCTTCTTAATGGATTCAGAAACAAAATCTCTTATGTTATCAGGAACACTCTGAACATTAGATGTTGATGGAACTGCAACAGGTAATGGTACTTTACTAAAGGAAATATTTTCTGCATTAACAAGTTTGTCATGACATGTAATACAAACAACAGCTGGAGGAACAACTACCAAAAGTTTACAGCAGATACACTTAGCTTTGGTAGTTCCAGCACCAGGCAACAATTTTCCAGTAGTATCTTCTGACTCAGTTGCAACGTGGGACATCTTGCAATATGTAATAGAAAAAACAACATATAAAGCAAAATTGATCAAATTCCTTAAATGACAGTTTCAGGAATGGGAAAAAATGCCAGTGAACAAGCTTCTAGCAACCAGAAGCAACAAATAATGAGACTTAAATAAAGTGGAGACAAATTTGACGCCCACAATATTTGGCGCCTAAATGCTATTAGCGCCAAAAATGACGCCACATCCGGAACGCCGACATTTTTGGCGCGAAAAACGTCAAAAAAACGTCAATAGAACGTCAATAGAAAAAAAATTTTCGCACCAAGAAAGTCCGCGCCAAGAATGACGCAATAAAATGAAGCATTTTCAGCCCCCGCGAGCCTAACAGCCCACAGGGAAAAGTCAAATTTTAAGGTAAGATAAAAATGATATATTCAAATGCATTATACCAAATATGAAACTGACTGTCTGAAATAAGGAAATGTTGAACATCCTGAGTCAAGGCAAATAAATGTTTGAATACATATATTTAGAACTTTATAAAAAAGTGCCCAACCATAGCTTTAGAGTGTCACAGAAAATAAGACTTATTTACCCCAGGACACTCATCTACATGTTGTAGAAAGCCAAACCAGTACTGAAACGAGAATCAGCAGAGGTAATGGTATATATAAGAGTATATCGTCGATCTGAAAAGGGAGGTAAGAGATGAATCTCTACGACCGATAACAGAGAACCCATGAAATAGACCCCGTAGAAGGAGATCATTGAATTCAAACAGGCAATACTCTCCTCACATCCCTCTGACATTCACTGCATGCTGAGAGGAAAACCGGGCTCCAACCTGCTGCGGAGCGCATATCAACGTAGAATCTAGCACAAACTTACTTCACCACCTCCATAGGAGGCAAAGTTTGTAAAACTGATTTGTGGGTGTGGTGAGGGGTGTATTTATAGGCATTTTGAGGTTTGGGAAACTTTGCCCCTCCTGGTAGGAATGTATATCCCATACGTCACTAGCTCATGGACTCTTGCTAATTACATGAAAGAAAGAGGGAACTTTCAGACCTATCTTAGATCTCAAGAGTCTAAACAAGTTTCTCAGAGTTCCATCTTTCAAGATGGAAACTATTCGTACCATTCTTCCATTGATCCAGGAGGGTCAATTTATGACTACCGTGGATCTAAAGGATGCATATCTTCATGTGCCTATCCACAGAGATCATCACAAGTTCCTGAGGTTTGCCTTTCTCGACAAACATTTTCAGTTCATGGCTCTTCCTTTTGGTCTGGCCACGGCACCCAGAATTTTCACAAAGGTTCTGGGGTCGCTGCTAGCGGTTCTGAGACCGCGGGGCATTGCAGTGGCGCCTTATCTGGACAATATTCTGATCCAGGCGTCGTCTCATACCGACATTGTTCTGTCCTTCCTGAGGACTCATGGGTGGAAGGTGAATCTGGAGAAGAGTTCTCTAGTTCCACAGTCAAGGGTTCCTTTCCTGGGAACTCTAATCGACACTCTATCCATGAAAATATTTTTGACGGAGGTCAGAAAATTGAAAATTCTGAACACATGCCGAGCCCTTCAGACCAATCCCCGGCCGTCCGTGGCTCAGTGAATGGAGGTAATTGGATTGATGGTAGCGGCAATGGACATCATTCCGTTTGCTCGGTTTCATCTCAGGCCTCTGCAACTGAGCATGCTCAGACAGTGGAATGGAGATTATACAAATCTGTCTCCTCAAATACATTTGGATCAGGAGACCAGGGACTCTCTTCTATGGTGGTTGTCGCTGGATCATCTATCCCAGGGGACATGCTTTCGCAGACCTTCATGGGTGATATTGACAACGGATGCCAGCCTGTTAGGATGGGGAGCAGTCTGGAATTCCCTGAGGACTCAGGCGGAGTCTCTCCTTCCCATCAATATCCTGGAGTTGAGAGCAATATTCAATGCGCTTCAGGCTTGGCCTCAGTTGGCTTCGGCCCAATTAATCAGATTCCAGTCGAACAACATAACAATGGTGGCTTACATCAATCATCAGGGGGGAACAAGAAGTTCCTTGGCGATGACAGAGGTAGCCAGGATAATACAGTGGGCGGAGTCTCACTCTTGCCATCTGTCCGCGATTCACATCCCAGGGGTAGAAAACTGGGAAGCAGATTTTCTGAACAGACAGACATTTCATCCGGGAGAGTGGGAACTCCATCCGGAGGTATTTGCCGACCTGATTCTCAGATGGGGCAGGCCAGAGTTGGATCTCATGGCATCTCGCCAGAATGCCAAGCTTCCGAGATATGGGTTTAGGTCCAGGGATCCCCAGGCCGAGCTGATAGATGCCTTGGCAGTGCCTTGGTCCTTCAGCCTAGCTTATGTGTTTCCTCCATTTGCTCTCCTTCCCCGGGTGTTTGCCCGGGTCAAGCAGGAGAGGGCATCGGTGATACTCATCACCCCTGCGTGGCCTCGCAGGACTTGGTATGCCGATCTGGTGGACATGTCGTCCCAGCCTCTGTGAAAGCTTCCATTGAGGAACGAGCTTCTCATTCAGGGACCCTTCCATCATCCGAATCTAGTTTCTCTGCAGCTAACTGCTTGGTGATTGAACGCTTAATTTTATCTAAGCGAGGGTTTTCTGATTCGGTTATAGATACTTTGATTCAGGCACGTAAGCCTGTTACTAGGAAAGTTTACCATAAGATATGGCGTAAATATCTTTATTGGTGCGAATCCAATGGCTACTCATGGAGTAGGGTTAGGATTCCCAGGATTTTGTCTTTTCTCCAAGATGGATTGGATAAAGGGTTGTCAGCAAGTTCCTTAAAGGGACAGATTTCTGCTTTGTCTATTTTGTTGCACAAACGTCTGGCAGATGTTCCAGATGTTCAGTCTTTTTGTCAGGCTCTGACTAGAATCAGGCCTGTGTTTCGACCAATTGCTCCTCCTTGGAGTTTGAATTTAGTTTTTAAAGTTCTTCAAGGGGTTCCGTTTGAACCTATGCATTCCATTGATATTGAGCTATTATCTTGGAAAGTTTTGTTTTTGGTTGCTATTTCTTCTGCTTGCAGAGTTTCTGAGCTTTTGGCATTACAATGTGATTCTCCTTATCTTATTTTTCATTCGGATAAGGTAGTGTTACGTACCAAACCTGGTTTTCTTCCTAAGGTTGTTTCAAATAAAAATATTAATCAGGAAATTGTTGTTCCTTCCTTGTGTCCTAATCCTTCTTCTAAGAAGGAGCGACTGTTAAATAATTTGGATGTGGTCCGTGCCTTGAAGTTTTACTTACAGGCAACTAAGGATTTTCGTCAATCTTCTTCCCTGTTTGTTGTGTTTTCTGGGAAGCATAGGGGTCAGAAAGCTATGGCTACCTCTCTTTCTTTTTGGCTGAAGAGTATCATTCGTTTTGCATATGACTGCTGGACAGCAGCCTCCTGAACGAATTACGGCTCACTCCACTAGGGCTGTGGCTTCCTCATGGGCATTCAAAAATGATGCTTCTGTTGAACAGATTTGCAAAGCTGCAACTTGGTCTTCTCTTCACACTTTTTCCAAATTTTCCAAATTTGATACTTTCTTTCATGTAATTGGCAGGAGTCCATGAACTAGTGACGTATGGGATATACAATCCTACCAGGAGGGGCAAAGTTTCCCAAACCTCAAAATGCCTATAAATACACCCCTCACCACACCCACAATTCAGTTTTACAAACTTTGCCTCCTATGGAGGTGAAGTAAGTTTGTGATAAGATTTCTACGTTGACATGCGCTTCTCAGCATTTTGAAGCCCGATTCCTCTGAGTACAGTGAATGTCAGAGGGATGTGAAGGGAGTATCACCTATTGAATACAATGGTCATCCTAACGGGGATCTATTTCATAGGTTCTCTGTTATCGGTCGTAGAAATTCATCTCCTACCTCCCTTTTCAGATCGACGGTATACTCTTATATACCATTACCTCTACTGATTCTCGTTTCAGTACTGGTTTGGCTATCTGCTATATGTGGATGAGTGTCTTTTGGTAAGTATGTTTCATTTATTTAAGACACTCTCAGCTATGGTTTGGCACTTTGTATATAAAGTTCTAAATATATGTTTATACTTATATTTGCCATGATTCAGGTTTATCAGTATATTTCATTTTTGCAGACTGTCAGTTTCATATTTGGGAAATGCATTTAAAAAAAAAAAATTTTTTACCTGAAGTTTTCAAATTGATTCTTTTTTCTAAATTGAGGGCTGTATTAGGCTCGCGTGAGCGCAAAATGCTATAATTTATTGTGTCATTCTTGGCGCAAGACTTTTTTGGCGTGAGAATTACGTTTGTTTACGCAAATTCGTCATTTCCGGCGTCTTAGTTGATGCCGAGTCTTTTTCACGAGGTTGCGTCATCTGTGACGCTCACGTTTGTTGCGGATGTTTTTGGCACCAAAAAATATTTTCAGTTATGGGCATCATACTTGGCGCCAAACTGTTTGTCATTATTTAAGACTTTTTTTCCTCTTGCCTCTGGTCCTTTTTTTCTTTGTCAGAGGCCTATTCTGTTTGCATTTTTTCCCATTCCTGAAACTGTCATATAAGGAAATAGATAATTTTGCTTTATATGTTGTTTTTTCTCTTACATATTGCGAGATGTCTCAATCTGATCCTGTTTCAGAATCTACTACTGGAATCCTGCTGCCTGATATCGGTTCTACCAAAGTTAAGTGCATTTGTTGTAAACTTGTAGTAACTGTTCCTCCGGCTGTAGTTTGTAATAGTTGTCATGATAAACTTTTACATGCAGAGAATATTTCCATCAGTAGTGTTGCATTACCTGTTGCTGGTCCATCAACATCTAATGTTCAGGATATTGCTGTCAATTTGAGAGAATTTATTTCTAATTCCATTCAGAAGGCTTTGTCTGCCATTCCGCCTTCTAATAAACGTAAAAGGTCTTTTAAAACTTCTCATACAGTTGATGAATTTTCAAATGACCGACAACATACTGATTTATCTATCTCTGATGAGGATCTGTCTGATTCAGAGGATCCTGCCTCAGATATTGATACTGACAAATCCTCTTATTTATTTAAAATTGAGTATATTCGTTCTTTATTGAAGGAAGTGTTGATTGCATTAGATATAAAGGAGTCTAGTCCTCTTGATACTAAAACTAGTTAACGTTTAAATTCGGTTTATAAACCTCATGTAGTTATTCCAGAGGTTTTTCCAGTTCCTGATGCTATTTCAGATATGATTTCAAAGGAATGGAATAGACTGGGTACTTCTTTTACTCCTTCTTCAAGGTTTAAAAAATTGTATCCTTTGCCTACTGATAGATTGGAGTTTGGGGAGAAAATCCCCAAAGTTGATATGGGCCATCTCTACTCTTGCTAAGCGTACTACTATTCCTACGGAAGACAGTACTTCTTTTAAAGATCCTTTAGATAGGAAACTTGAATCCTATCTAAGGAAGGCTTATTTATGTTCAGGTCATCTTCTTAGGCCTGCTATTTCTTTGGCTGATGTTGCAGCTGCTTCAACTTTTTGGTTGGAAACTTTAGCGCAACAAGTATCAGACCATAATATGTATAGCATTGTTAAGTTAATTCAACATGCTAATAATTTTGTTTGTGATGCCATTTTTGATATCATCAGAATTGATGTTAGATATATGTCTTTAGCTATTTTAGCTAGAAGAGCTTTATGGCTTAAATCTTGGAATGCTGATATGACTTCTAAATCAACGTTGCTATCTCTTTCTTTCCAAGGTAATAAATTATTTGGTTCTCAGTTGGATTCTATAATTTCAACTGTTACTGGGGGGAAGGGGGCTTTTTTACCTCAGGATAAAAAATCTAAGGGTAAATTTAAAGCTTCTAACCGTTTTCGTTCCTTTTAACAGAATAAGGAACAGAAACCTAATCCTTCTAAGGAATCTGTCTCCAATTGGAAGCCTTACTCAGTCTGGAATAAATCCAAGCCATTTAAGAGATCTAAACCAGCCCCCAAGTCCGCATGAAGGTGCAGCCCTCATTCCAGCTCAGCTGGTAGGGGGCAGACTAAAATTTTTCAAGGATGTTTGGATAAATACAATCCAAAATCATTGGATTCAGAACATTGTCTCTCAGGGGTACAGAATAGGTTTCAGAGTAAGACCGCCTGTGAGAAGTTTATTTCTCTCACACATTCCAGTGAACCCCGAGAAAGCACAGGCTTTCCTGAAGTGTGTTTCAGACCTGGTGTCTTCTGGGGTAATCTGCCAGTTCCTTTTCAGGAACAGGGTCTGGGGTTTTATTCAAATCTGTTCATTGTCCCAAAGAAAGAAAATTCATTCAGACCAGTTCTGGATCTAAAAATCTTGAATAGTTATGTAAGAATACCAACATTCAAAATGGTGACTATAAGGACTATTCTGCCTTTTGTTCAGCAAGGGCATTATATGTCCACAATAGACTTACAGGATGCATATCTTCATATTCCGATTCATCCAGATCACTATCAGTTCCTGAGATTCTCTTCCCTAGACAAGCATTACCAATTTGTTGCTCTTCCTTTTGGCCTAGCAACAGCTCCAAGGATCTTTTCAAAGGTTCTCGGTGCCCTTCTCTCTGTAATCAGAGAGCGGGGTATTGCAGTGTTTCCTTATTTGGACGATATCTTGGTACTTGCTCAGTCTTTACGTTCTGCAGAATCTCACACAAATCAACTAGTGTTGTTTCTTCAAAGTCATGGTTGGAGGATCAATTTACCAAAAAGTTATTTGATTCCTCAGACAAGGGTAACCTTTTTAGGTTTCCAGATAGATTCAGTATCCATGACTTTGTCTCTAACAGATAAGAGACGTCTGAAATTAGTTGCAGCCTGTCGGGAACCTTCAGTCTCAGTCATTCCCTTCAGTAGCTATGTGCATGGAGGTTTTAGGTCTCATGACTGCAGCATTGGACGCGATCCCCTTTGCTCGTTTTCACATGAGACCTCTTCTGCTTTGTATGCTGAACCAATGGTGCAGGGATTATACAAGGATATCACAATTAATATCCTTAAATCCCAATGTTTGACTATCTCTGACTTGGTGGTTAGATCACCATCGTATAGTTCAAGGGGCCTCTTTTGTTCGTCCAACCTGGACCGTGATCACAACAGATGCGAGTCTTTCAGGTTGGGGAGCTGTCTGGGGATCTCTGACAGCACAAGGGGTTTGGAAATCTCAAGAGGCGAGATTACCAATCAATATTTTGGAACTCCGTGCGATTTTCAGGGCTCTTCAGATTTGGCCTCTCTTGAAGAGAGAACCTTTCATTTGTTTTCAGACAGACAATATCACATATGTCAATCATCAGGGTGGGACTTACAGTCCCCAAGCTATGAGAGAAGTATCTTGGATACTTGCCTGGGCGGAATCCAGCTCCTGTCTAATTTCTGCGGTCCATATCCCAGGTATAGACAATTGGGAAGCGGATTATCTCAGTCGTCAGACTTTACATCCGGGAGAATGGTCTCTTCACCCAGATGTGTTTTCTCAAGTTGTTCAGATGTGGGGGCTTCCAGAAATATATCTGTTGGCATCTCATCTAAACAAGAAACTTTCCATGTACCTGTCCAGGTCCAGGGATCCTCAGGCGGAGGCAGTGGATGCGTTGACACTTCCTTGGAGTTATCAACCTGCCTATATTTTTCCGCCTCTAGTTCTTCTCCCAAGAGTGATTTCCAAAATCATCATGGAGCAATCGTTTGTGCTGCTGGTGGCTCCAGCATGACCACACAGGTTTTGGTATGCGGATCTTGTTCAGATGTCCAGTTGCCAACCTTGGCCACTTCTGTTAAGACCAGACCTTCTATCTCAAGGTCCGTTTTTCCATCAGGATCTCAAATCATTAAATTTGAAGGTATGGAAATTGAACGCTTAGTGCTTAGTCATATCTGTAGCAGGAAAAAGAAGGCGCCAATAGGGTGATAACGCTACAAGCCAAACTGATAGCAAGATAGGTGAGAACAATACTCGCAAGCAGAGCAGCACTGGAGCGTGCCTGAACAAGCAGACCGGGACCTCAGCGTCGCCTGGAAGACCGACAAAGGCAGTGACGAATCCTCAATCGGGAACGTGCTTGCTGTGACCAATGAGGGTCCTAGTATGGTGACTCACCTTCCTCTCAGTACTGCCAAGGTTCTGTACACTTAGCTAGTTAAAAAACAGAAGGGAGTGTACCGGGATAAACTCCGATCCCTCGATATTAGTACAGTTCAAGGTAGGATAAAGGGAAGATCAAACTCCAGCATGGTAAATAAAAAACAAGTTTTTTAAAATGTTTAGTTAATTTTAATAAACTTGTTTTTTATTCTTTTTCCTGCTACAGATATTTCCATCGTCTCCCATCACATCGGAAGAGCTGCCTTCTATCCGGACTGTGGTTTTTGCTTTTGATCTCATTCGTTTTCCCGAGCGCACCTCTTTATGAGGTTTTTTCCTGAACTTGTGCTTAGTCATAGAGGTTTCTCTGACTCAGTAATTAAAACTATGTTGCAGGCTCGTAAATCTGTTTCTAGAAAGATTTATTATCGAGTTTGGAAGACCTACATTTCATGGTGTTCTTCTCATAAATTCACTTGGCATTATTTTAGAATTCCTAGAATATTACAGTTTCTTCAGGATGGTTTGGATAAGGGTTTGTCTGCAAGTTCTTTGAAAGGACAAATCTCTGCTCTTTCTGTTTTATTCCACAGAAAAATTGCTAAACTTCCTGATATTCATTGTTTTGTACAGGCGTTGGTCCGTATCAAGCCTGTCATTAAATCAATCTCTCCTCCCTGGAGTCTTAATTTGGTTTTAAAGGCTTTATAGGCTCCTCCATTTGAGCCTATGCATTCTTTGGACATTAAATTGCTTTCTTGGAAAGTGTTGTTTCTTTTGGCCATCTCTTCTGCTAGAAGAGTTTCTGAATTATCTGCTCTTTCTTGTGAGTCTCCTTGTCTGATTTTTCATCAGGATAAGGCCGTTTTGCGGACTTCATTTAAATTCCTACCTAAGGTTGTGAATTCCAACAATATTAGTAGAGAAATTGTTGTCCCTTCCTTGTGTCCTAATCCTAAGAATTCTTTGGAAAGATCCTTACATTCTTTGGATGTGGTGAGAGCTTTGAAATATTATGTTGAAGCTACTAAAGATTTCAGGAAGACTTCTAGTCTATTTGTTATCTTTTCTGGTTCTAGGATAGGTCAGAAGGCTTCTGCTGTTTCCTTGGCTTCGTGGTTAAAGTTTTTGATTTATTTGGAGTCGGGTAAATCCCCGCCTCAGAGGATTACGGCTCATTCTACTAGGTCTGTTTCCACTTCCTGGGCTTTTAAGAATGAAGCTTCAGTTGATCAGATTTGCAAAGCAGCAACTTGGTCTTCTTTGCATACATTTACTAAATTCTACCATTTTGATGTTTTTTCTTCTTCAGAAGCAGTTTTTGGTAGAAAAGTACTTCAGGCAGCTGTTTCAGTTTGATTTCTGCTTATAATTTCAGTTTTTTTCTTTATAAGATTAAAACTTATGATTTGGGTTGTGGATTAATTTCTTTCAGTGGAGGTGGCTGTCTTTATTTTTATCCCTCCCTCTCTAGTGACTCTTGAGTGGAGTTCCACATCTTGGGTATTTGCTATCCCATATGTCACTAGCTCATGGACTCTTGCCAATTACATGAAAGAAAACATAATTTATGTAAGAACTTACCTGATAAATTCATTTCTTTCATATTGGCAAGAGTCCATGAGGCCCACCCTTTTTATGGTGGTTATAATTTTTTTGTATAAAGCACAATTATTCCAATTCCTTTGTTGATGCTTTTTACTCCTTTCTTTATCACCCCACTACTTGGCTATTCGTTAAACTGAATTGTGGGTGTGGTGAGGGGTGTATTTATAGGCATTTTGAGGTTTCGGAAACTTTGCCCCTCCTGGTAGGATTGTATATCCCATACGTCACTAGCTCATGGACTCTTGCCAATATGAAAGAAATGATTTTATCAGGTAAATTCTTACATAAATTATGTTTTTGCCTCGTCTGAGGCTGTTTTTGGGAGAAAAGTTCTTCAAGCAGTGGTGCCTTCCGTTTAGGTTCCCTGTCTTGTCCCTCCCTTTCATCCATGTCCTATAGCTTTGGTATTGTATCCCATAAGTAAGGATGAAATCCGTGGACTCATCGTATCTTGTAAAAGAAAAAGGAAATTTCTTTCATGTAATTAGCAAGAGTCCATGAGCTAGTGACGTATGGGATATACATTCCTACCAGGAGGGGCAAAGTTTCCCAAACCTTAAAATGCCTATAAATACACCCCTCACCACACCCACAATTCAGTTTTACAAACTTTGCCTCCGATGGAGGTGGTGAAGTAAGTTTGTGCTAGATTCTACGTTGATATGCGCTCCGCAGCAAGTTGGAGCCCGGTTTTCCTCTCAGCGTGCAGTGAATGTCAGAGGGATGTGAGGAGAGTATTGCCTATTTGAATGCAGTGATCTCCTTCTACGGGGTCTATTTCATAGGTTCTCTGTTATCGGTCGTAGAGATTCATCTCTTACTTCCCTTTTCAGATCGACGATATACTCTTATATATACCATTACCTCTGCTGATTCTCGTTTCAGTACTGGTTTGGATTTCTACAAACATGTAGATGAGTGTCCTGGGGTAAGTAAATCTTATTTTTCTGTGACACTCTAAGCTATGGTTGGGCACTTTATTTATAAAGTTCTAAATATATGTATTCAAACATTTATTTGCCTTGACTCAGAATGTTCAACATTCCTTATTTTTCAGACAGTCAGTTTCATATTTGGGATAAATGCATTTGTTTCAATCATTTTTTCTTACCTTAAAAAATTTGACTTTTTCCCTGTGGGCTGTTAGGCTCGCGGGGGCAGAAAATGCTTCATTTTATTGCGTCATTCTTGGCGCAGACTTTTTTGGCGCAAAATTTTTTTTCTGTTTCCGGCGTCATACGTGTCGCCGGAAGTTGCGTCATTTTTTGACGTTTTTTTTGCGTCAAAAATGTCGGCGTTCCGGATGTGGCGTCATTTTTGGCGCCAAAAGCATTTAGGCGCCAAATAATGTGGGCGTCTTTTTTGGCGCTAAAAAATATGGGCGTCATTTTTGTCTCCACATTATTTAAGTCTCATTATTTATTGCTTCTGGTTGCTAGAAGCTTGTTCACTGGCATTTTTTTCCCATTCCTGAAACTGTCATTTAAGGAATTTGATCAATTTTGCTTTATATGTTGTTTTTTTTTCTTTTACATATTGCAAGATGTTCCACGTTGCAACTGAGTCAGAAGATACTTGAGGAAAATCACTGCACAGTGCTGGAGCTACCAAGCTAAGTGTATCTGCTATAAACTTTTGGTATCTGTTTCTCCAGCTGTTATTTGTATTGCATGTCATGTCAAACTTATTAATGCAGATAAAATTTCCTTTAGTACTGTTACATTACCTGTTGCTGTTCCGTCAACATCTAATTTTCAGAGTGTTCCTGATAACATAAGAGATTTTATTTTTTTTAAATCCATTAAGAAGGCTATGTCTGTTATTTCTCCTTCTAGTATACATAAAAGTCTTTTAAAACTTCTCTTTTTTCAGATGAATTTTTAAATGAACATCATCATTCTGATACTGATAATGGTTCTTCTGGTTCAGAGGTTTCTGTCTCAGAGGTTGATGCTGATAAATCTTTGTATTTGTTCAAGATGGAATTTATTCGTTCTTTACTTAAAGAAGTGTTATTTGCATTAGAAATAGAGGATTCTGGTCCTCTTGATACTAAATGTAAACGTTTAAATAAGGTTTTTAAATTTCCTGTAGTTATTCCAGAAGTGTTTTATCTCCCTGATGCTATTTATGAAGTAATTTCCAGGGAATGGAATAATTTGGGTAATTTATTTACTCCTTATAGACGTTTAAGCAAATTATATCCTGTGCCATCTGACAGATTAGAGTTTTTTGGGACAAAAATCCCTAAGGTTATGGGGCTGTCTCTACTCCTGCTAATGTACTACTATTCCTACGGCAGATAGTACTTCATTTAAGGATCCTTTAGATAGGAAAATTGAATCCTTTCTAAGAAAAGCTTACTTATGTTCAGGTAATCTTCTTAGACTTGCTATATTTTTAGCGGATGTTGCTGCAGCTTCAACTTTTTGGTTAGAAGCTTTAGCGCAACAAGTAACAGATCATAATTTTGCACCTTGGCTTTTCCTTTCTCTTCCTAACTTCGGTCGAATGACTGGAGTGGGAGGGAAGGGAGGAGCTATATATACAGCTCTGCTGTGGTGCTCTTTGCCTCCTCCTGTTGACCAGGAAGCGATATCCCATAAGTAAGGATGAAATCCATGGACTCATCGTATCGTAAAAGAAAAAAATTCAGGTAAGCATAAATTTCCTTTTTTTACGTCTGTGATTACCTTGTATCTAAGCCTCTGCAGACTGCCCCCTTATTTTAGTTATTTTGACAGACTTGCATTTTAGCCAATCAGTGCTGGCGCTTAAATAACTCCAAGGGAGAGAGCACAATGTTATCTATATGGCACACATGAACTAGTGCTATCTAGCTGTAAAAAAACAAAACTCACAATACCTGAGATAAGGGCTTAGAAATAAGCATATGAGCCTACCTAGGTTTAGCTTTTAACAAAGAATAAATTTGATGATAAAAGTAAATTGTAAAGTTGTTTAAAATTACACGCCCTATCTGAAATAATCTTGACTAGATTGTTCCTTTAAATATACATTTCCCATGGGTTACCACTTACTTGGCCACTTCTCATTCCAAAGGCTTTTTTTAAAAAGCTATCGCATGGTACAGCCAATCACAGCCCAGCGCCTAGGGTAAAGTGGTGTCTAAGATAGCAGAAGTACATAATATCCAATGAGGTCTGACAAATATATTTCACATGTACCTTGGTTTAGGCCAGTTTAGTATGAAGAATCGATCAGCCAATGAAGTTTTAGATGAAGTGGTTATCAACCAATGACTGCTAGGAGGACGTGGCTATCAGCCAATGAGGTTTAGCAGGAAGTGGTTATCAGCCAATGACTGTTAGCAGGACATGGCTATCAGCCAATGAGGTTTAGCAGGAAGTAGTTATCAGCCAATGACTGTTAGCAGGATGTGGCTATCAGCCAATAAGCTTAAAGGTAAGGTAAAGTTAAGCAAACCCCTTTACGCCATCTTCAACTTAATTCAAAATTAGCTCAAGTTTTTTTAAAATATGATCAAATAACTTATTTTATTACCTTTTAATTATCCGACGTTAGGATTTTTTCCTCCGCCCGACATTTTATGCTATTTGATTGACATTCTAGCTCTATTTCATCATCCAATGATCGTTTTCCCCCGAGGTGGTCAGCCCTACCATTGAAACGTCACTACAGTACTATGCACATGCGTTGAACGCGAATAATCCTATTTCCTGAAGGTGCTTGTTCATAAAACGTGCATGCTCTGTTTGACTTATATTCCCCTTCGACTTACAAAATACCATTATTCAGCGATCGCTGTCTAAGTGAGTATACTGTATAACTACGGCAATAACATGATATTGCTATTATGACTATTTTAATGTTTTAACTTTTTCGTTTAAATACTAATTTATGAAACAAAATTACATATTATATATATATATATATATATATATATATATACAGTATTTAACGGATAACATTATTTCAAAGATCAAATAAATAAAGAGACACCAGTCATAACTGTAATAGCGATACCGCTATAATTTGTCAAATCTTTTTCAAAATAGTTTTACTTACAATTTAAAGTAGATAATATCTAGATAATCTACATTGGAAGTCATTTACAAATATTAAACTAATGTAGTACAAGCGCATGTAGTGTCTGAATTTTATTACAAGCATCATATATGTCATATAAAAAATAGAATTAATTTAGTGTATTAAAAATGTGTTCAGGAGTAGCTCTGCTGGAAGGTAGCTGGCGATTGGTTGATTCTTTTTTTTAATTTCTTATTACAAAACAGATTAATAAAGCTTCGTACATGATTTTTATAAGTATTGCTCTAAACATAATATACATTAAAGCATAACAGTACAGTGTGTCTGTTTACAAAATCACAAGAAATTACATTCAGATCACCTCAGACTAATATATTCTCCTGACCTCGTCGCTAAACTAGTTACCTAGAATATATGCTTCAAAAGCAAATAATTATTCTTGAGCAATAGGCAGCATTCACACTTATAGGCAAAAAGATAGTAGGGAGATCTTTTTAAGAAATCTAGGTCTGTGGGGTTTTAAATCTGCAGTTCAAATACTCCTCCCAGGTATTTGTTATTGATATGTATGTACTTAGGCAATGCTGTTTTATATAAAAATACTCCTCCATTTGTATCGAACGACTGCATCCATTCAGCAATAGACGGGGCATCAGTATTTTTCCAGTGTCTGGCAATGAGAATCTTAAAACGTGCTTACTTTAGTCACCAGTTTACCTTGCACATTTGATAATCTTTCTGGGATTTTATTAAATAACCAAAGACAGGGATATAGTAATAGTGGTGTCCCTATTAATTTAGAAGTTTCCAACAATATTATAGCCCATGTAGGCACAATTCTAGGGCATTGCCACCATATATGTTCCATATGGGCCACAGAACCACTACACCTACTCCAGCATCTCACGCATGAAAGCTTATAGATTTTACCACATCGAGCCGGTGTCATATACCATCTAAGAAGAATCTTGAGCTTTAGCTCCAAGAATGTACCAAAAACAGAGGATTTATTCACAGATTGATAGATCTGTTTAGCATCAATATAAGATATGTCTATATTTAATTCATCATTCCACCTGTCTGTAGTATTGTACCACACCAAATTCTGGTTTCTTTAATAATAAGTAAATGAGAGAAAGGATATGTCTCAGATGTGTGGCTCCCTGACACAGAGACTCATATGGAGTCAATGTCCTAAGCATATTCTGTTTTTGTGGATGAGAGGTCAAGTAAGTGTAACATTGGTGATAAAAAAAACATTAACATGTTATTAAACATCAAAAAACCCTTCTCAACTAATTTGAGTCTTGTTCGGATGTATGCTTCAGTGCCCAAATGACACACCATAAGCACTCTATCACTTATTTCTTTCATCCTCCCAGAGATACCAACATCCGGAGGAAAATCTTCATTATTTATAAGGGAGGGAGACTAAAAGAGTTTCTTGTGTTATATGTGTAAAGTTGGTTGATAAGATGTCAGAGTTCCCTGGTGTCCAGTCTAAAACTCCCAAATGTGGGGAGCATGCAATATCATGTTCTAGTTTCACCCATATTTTAGTATCATAGTTTATAAACCAGTCTACTATTCTTTGTAGGTGTGTAGCCTTTCTATATACATCTAGATCCAGGACTCCAAGGCCCCCGTTATTCAAGGTCTGATACATAATTTTTCTGTTAATTCGTGCATGACGTTTATCCCATAGGAACTCAAATATTTTCTTTTGTAGAGACGATAAATAATACGAAGGATAGTGGGATTTAAAGTGTTTGTAATAAATAAATGATTTTCGGGAGGATAATCACTTTAATGGCATTTATTTTTCCCAGCCATGTCATTTGTTTATGCCTCCAGGAAGACAAGTTGGCAATAATGGAGGTTTGAATGACACAATAATTAGCAGTAAACATCTCGTCTAATGTAAGCGCTAAGAATACCCCTAGGTATTTTAATAGGTGTGTTTGCCACCTAAAAGGACAGATTTTTTTTTAACTAATTGCTTTTCAGTATCTGGTAAGGTAATATTTAAAATCTCTGATTTATGTTTATTTATAAGGAAATTTGAAACCTTCCCAAATTCTTCTAAATGTTGTAGCAATATGGGAATAGAATGTCTTGGGTTAGTAAGATACAATAGGACATCATCCGCATACAGGGAAATTTTATGATTAGAGTTATTAATTTGAAGGCCTAACACACCTGAGAGTAAGCACATTTTTAATGCTAGTATCTCAATGGCACAAACAAATAAGATTGGGGACCAGGGGCATCCCTGTCTAGTTCCATTGGAGATAGAAAATGGAGCAGAGAGGCAACCATTTATTCTAATTTCCGCAGTGGGAGTTAAGTACATAGCAAACACCCTAGCTACAAAATCATGTCCTAGGCCCATCTTGAGCAATACAGTTCTTAAAAATTGCCAACAGACACGGTCAAAGGCTTTTTCCCCGTCTGTTAATAAAATTGCAAATGGTATTTGGAGGGTAGTAGTATAATCAATTAGGTTAATGGCACTGACAGTATTGTCCCTTGATTACAGCAACAGCTAGCCAAAACGCGTTAGCCTGACCCACACATTCATTTTTTATGCCTTTTTATGCCTTTTTGCTGTTTTAAATGTTTGAATAAAATATAGACTTTTTATTTTACTCTCTTGGGACAACCGCTTATTTTTTCTGATAGTATTGTCCCTTGCCTCTCTTGATACCACAAAACCGACTTGATCTGCATGAATCAGGCCTGGGAGCAAAACGTTCAGTCTATTTGCAAGTGGTTTTGCATACATTTTTATGTCCGTATTTAACAAGGAAATTGGTCGGTAATTTTCTACTCTAGATGTAATTTTACCTTCCTTCGGAATAAGAGTAATATGTGGTAATAGCGATTGACTTAAAAAGGGATTAGAGTCAGTAAATGAGTTAAAGAGAGTTAGTAGGTATGGGGTTAGGGTGACCGCATATTTCTTATAATATAAATTAGTAAAATCATCTGGACCCGGTGCATTACCCAAATATAAATTTTTAATTATTGACTGTGACGGATTACCGGCTACCCCAACTGGGTAGCTCCACCAAGGATTCTCCCAGTACCTGGAACCAGCCGCTATGTCGCAGAGAAACTGATTTTAGCAGAAGCCCACCGAAATAACTAGACAAACTAGCAATCAGGTGAAAACATAAAGTTCACTTTATTAAGAAACCCACACAACTTTTATACACAAACTGATCTTGATAAGAGTCTTATCAGTCCCTCAAATCTCCCGCCATTCCCGCCCCTCCAGACAGGCTGACTCCACCATAGTGTCCTTGGTCCCCAGCTGATACAGTCCAAAAACCTGATCCATGGCTGGGGGCCAGAGCTATGGACGCCCAACTGTACACCAGGAAGGCCGCTGGAGACTAGGTGATGAGGGAGAGTCCAAAATCCCAGGTTCCCATGGGAGCTCCTCTGGATCCAAGAGGTATTAATTCCCTGAAGAGCAGAGCTCTGGGACAAAGGACAGCTGGAGTGACCTGGGTTAAAGAGGACTGGAGTTCCGGGCTGAAGGGGCCGGCCGGCCGGGCAGCCAGCCAAAGGGAGGTCTGCTGAATAGAGCTTGGAAACCCCCGGTTCCCAATGGAGCTCACCTCCGGCAACTGGCCCACCTCTTGCCCTCCCCAAGGGGTACCAATCCCCAAGAGAGCAGAGATCTGGCACAAGGGGCCTCTGAATCGGCCGGAAGTAAAGTTTCCCGGAGGGTGCTGAATGCGGCAGCTGGCCTGTAGTTCCAGGAGCCCAGCCGGCCGGAGAGGGATAGGTCAGTCAGAGACCAGCTCTTTCAAGACCAGGTTCAACATACATTTCTCACAAAAGGGAAGGGTTTGGAGATTGAGGTTGCTCTGAGGAGCCCAAAACTGCCAAGAAACGAGAGGGGGTGAGGTAGTAGGGGGTAGGGGTTTAACCCATGCAGCCCGGTATCCATGACACTGACTGTATCTCTTCCTATTGAGTGTAGCCCGTTGTTTTACACTTATTTTCGGTATTTCGATATCTTGTAAAAAGGATTCAATAATATTTTTAATAGCATCTGATGTTAGTTCTTGTTTTGCAAATTGTATAAAAAGTCATAGTACATACGAAATGCTTCCATTATATCTTTTGTTGAGTGAACTATGGACTTGTCTTGCTTTCTAATTGACATAATATAGGATCGACTAATCTTGTGTTTAAGTTTACGGGTAAAGATTCTGCTACATTTATTATCTCCGTCATAGTATGTCTGACATAATCTTAATGCCAGGCGTTTGCAGTCTTTATCCAAGAGAGTGTTCAGGGTATCTCTCTGACCCTGCAGCTTTGTTTTAAGTAATTCATCTGTTGGCTTTTTAATAAGTCGGTTTTCTATATCAACAAGAGAGCAAAGGGCTTCTTGGAGAGCCTTTCATTTCTCTTTAAGATAATGTGCCTTAATGCTAATAATTTCTCCCCTTAATGTCCCTTTATGTGCCTCCCATATTAATCTAAAATCTGTAACTGTGCTACGTTTACTGAAAAGTATTCCTTCAGTGCCTGCCCATTTTTTTTCTGCATATAGAAGGTGATCTAGAAGATCACTGTCTAATTTCCAAGAGTAAGTAGTGATTGGAGCCGATGGCCACTCGATAAGGCAATGAACCAAAGAATCGTCTGTCCAGCCTATTGGTAATATCTCTGATTGGCAAGCCAATGAAAAACAGGTAACATCTAAAAAAATATAGTCAATTTGTGAGAATCGTGGGTGCGGGAATGAAAAAAATGTATATTGGCGGTCATTAGGATGGAGTACTCTCCAGACATCATTAATTACTAAATCTTTTAATGGGTGCTTAGGTGCTCTGCCTTTCACTCTATGTGGAGTGGAGGACACTCCCGTTGAATGATCTAATATTGGGTTTAAAGAACTATTAAAGTCTCTGTCCATAAGAAGCAGACCCTTTTTTACCTCTAAAACAGAATTGACAAATAGTTTAAAGAACTTATCCTGTTTACATTTAGGGGTGTAGACACATGCCAATGTCACCATTTCTTTCATGTAAATGACAAGAGTCCATGAGCTAGTAACGTATGGGATATACATTTCTACCAGGAGGGGGCAAAGTTTTCCAAACCTCAAATGCCTATAAATACACCTCCCACCACACATATACTTCAGTTTTACAAACTTTGCCTCCTATGGAAGTGGTGAAGTTAGTTTGTGCTTGATTTTTATGATTTTTACTATGATAAGCGCTTCTAAGCATTCTGAAGCCCAATTCCTCTCAAAGTACAGTGTTTGTCAGAGGGACGTGAAGAGAGTATTGCCAGTTGATTTTTATGGTTTCACTCATGGGAAATCTTTTCAAGGGCTCTCTGTTATCGGTCGTAGGGATTCATCTCCTACCTCCCTTTTCAGATTCACGATATACTCTTATACCATTACCTCTGCTGATAGTATTCAGTACTGGTTTGGCTTTCTGCTATATGTGGATGGGTGTCTTCGGTAAGTATGTATCATTATTTAAGACATTCTCAGCTATGTTTGGCACTTTATTTATTAATATAAAGTTTTAAATATATGTATTTACTTATATTTGCCATGAGTCAGGTTTATGTGTATTTCCCTTTGCAGTCTAACAGTTTCAGTATGAGAATCATTTTTAAGGAAGTTATTTTTTTTTATTTTTTTTATTTCTTACCTGGGGTTTAGTCTTTTTTTCCAATTTGACTTGTTTTTTTACTTAAATTCGCAGGCAAATCTAGGCTCTCGAGGGCGTAAAATGCTGTTATTTATTACGTCATTTTTGGTGCAAATTTTTTTTACGCAATTTTTGGTGCAAATTTTTTTTACGCAAATTTGCGTCTATAGTGTTGCAAGTTTCGTTATTTCTTGTGTCTTTATTGACGTTAGTTTGTTTGGCGAAGTCTCGCTTGTTATGACGCAGGTTGCGTAATTTCCGGATGTTGTTTGGCGCCAAAAATTTTTCACTTTGCATTGTGCATCATACTTGGTGCCAAATATTTTTTTGGTTATATTACCCCACTTCCTTTATGTTCCCTACTCTCTTTATATTCTAGAGGGCTATGCTGTTTGCTTTTCTGCTTATTTAGCATTTGCATTTTTTCCCATTCCTGAAACTGCTATAGGTTTCCAGATAGTTTCAGTGTCCATGACTCTTTCTTTAACAGACGAGAGACGAATGAAATTGGTTTCAGCCTGTCAAAACCTTGAGTCTCGATCATTCCCTTCAGTGGCTATGTGCATGGAAGTTTTATGTCTCATGACTGCAGCATCGGACGTGATGCCCTTTGCTCGTTTTCATATGAGACCTCTGCAGCTTTGCATGCTCAATCAATGGTGCAGGGATAATACTCGGATATCACAATTGATATTCTTAAATCCCAGCATTCTACTCTCTCTGACTTGGTGGTTAGACCATCATCGTATTATTCAAGGGGCCTCTTTTGTTTGTCCTTCCTGGACTGTAGTCTCAACAGATGCAAGTCTTTCAGGTTGGGGAGCTGTCTGGGGGTCTCTGACAGCACAAGGGGTTTGGAATCCTCTAGAGGTGAGGTTTCCAATCAATATCTTAGAACTCTGTGCTATTTTCAGGGTTCTTCAGGCTTGGCCTCTATTAAAGAGAGAAATTTTCATTCGCTTTCAGACAGACAATATCACAACTGTGGCATATGTCAATCATCAGGGAGGGACTCGCAGTCCTTTGGCAATGAAAGAAGTACCACAGATACTTTCTTGGGCGGAATCACACTCTTGTCTAATTTCTGCGATTCATATCCCAGGTGTAGACAATTGGGAAGCGGATTATCTCAGCCGTCAGACTTTGGATCCGGGGGAGTGGTCTCTCCATCAAAATGTGTTTCTTTCATGTAATTGGCAAGAGTCCATGAGCTAGTGACATATGGGATATACAATCCTACCAGTAGGGGCAAAGTTTCCCAAACCTCAAAATGCCTATAAATACACCCCTCACCACACCCACAATTTAGTTTTACAAACTTTGCCTCCTATGGAGGTGGTGAAGAAAGTTTGTGCTAAGATTTCTACGTTGATATGCGCTTCTCAGCATTGTTGAAGCCCGATTCCTCTTAGAGTACAGCGAATGTCAGAGGGACGTGAAGGGAGTATCACCTATTGAATACGATGATTTTCCTAACGGGGGTCTTTTTCATGGGTTCTCTGTTATCAGTCGTAGAGATTCATCTCCTACCTCCCTTTTCAGATCGACGATATACTCTCAAATTTACCATTACCTCTACTAGAGAACTGTTTTAGTACTGGTTTGGCTATCTGTTATATGTGGATGGGTGTCTTTTGGTAAGTATGTTTTCATTTCCTTAAGACACGCTCAGCTATGGTTTGGCACTTTATGCAAATTATATAAAGTTCTAAATATATGTATTGTACTTATATTTGCCATGAGTCAGGTTCATGTATTTCCTTCTGCAGACTGTCAGTTTCATATTTGGGAATATAAACACTTTAAGAAATTTGTTTCTTACTTGGGGTTTAGTCTTTTTTCAATTTGACTACTTTTGCATTTGCGGGTATTAGGCCCGCGGGTGCGTCAAATGTTAGACTTTATTGCGTCATTTTTGGCGCGGGAAATTACGTTTTTGACGCAACTTCATCATTTCCGGCGTCATATGCGACGTCGAGACCTTTCACGCGGCGGCGTCATTAGTGACGCAAGTGTGTCATTTCCGGTCATTTTTGGCACCAAAAAAGTTTACGTTACGTTGTGCGTCATACTTGGCGCCAATTTTTTCAGCATTATTTTAATACCCTTTGTTGTTTGCCTCCTGCTTTCTTTTCTATCAAGAGGCCTATGCTTTTGCATTTTTTCCCATTCCTGAAACTGTCATTTAAGGAAATAGATAATTTTGCTTTATATGTTGTTTTATCTTTTACATTGAGCAAGATGTCCCAATCTGATCCTGTCTCTGAAGTTTCTGCTGGAACATTGCTGCCTGACATGGGTTCTACAAAAGCTAAGTGCATTTGTTGTAAAATTGTAGAAATGATTCCACCGAATGTCATTTGTAATAGTTGTCATGATAAACTTTTACATGCAGATAGTGTTTCTATCAGTAATAGTACATTGCCAGTTGCAGTTCCTTCAACTTCTAATGTGCATGATATACCTGTAAATTTTAAAGAATTTGTTTCTGAATCTATTATGAAGGCTTTGTCTGCATTTCCACCTTCTAATAAACGTAAAAGGTCTTTTAAAACTTCTCATTTAGCTGATGAAATTTCAAATGACCAACAACATAATAATTCATCCTCTTCTGATGAGGATCTATCTGAAACAGAAGATCCTTCCTCAGATATTGACACTGACAAATCTACTTATTTATTTAAAATAGAGTATATGCGTTCTTTATTAAAAGAAGTGTTAATTACTTTGGATATTGAGGTAACCAGTCCTATTGACGTTCAGTCTAATAAACGTTTAAATGCTGTTTTTAAACCTCCTGTGGTTTCTCCAGGTGTTTTTCCTATTCCTGAGGCTATTTCTGATATGATTTCTAGGGAATGGAATAAGCCAGGTACTTCCTTTATTCCTTCTTCAAGGTTTAAATCCTTAAGTCAATTTCTCCTCCTTGGAGTCTTAATTTGGTTCTGAGGGCTTTACAGGCTCCTCCATTTGAACCTATGCATTCTTTGGACATTAAACTACTTTCTTGGAAAGTGTTGTTCCTTTTGGCTATCTCTTCTGCTAGAAGAGTTTCTGAGCTATCTGCTCTTTCTTGTGAGTCTCCTTTTCTGATTTTTCATCAGGATAAGGCAGTTTTGCGGACTTCTTTTCAATTTTTACCTAAGGTTGTGAATTCTAACAATATTAGTAGAGAAATTGTTGTCCCTTCTTTATGTCCTAATCCTAAGAATTCTTTGGAGAAATCCTTACATTCTTTGGATGTGGTAAGAGCTTTGAAATATTATGTGGAAGCTACTAAAAATTTCAGGAAGACTTCTAGTCTATTTGTTTTATTTTCTGGTCCTAGGAAAGGTCAGAAAGCTTCTGCTATTTCCTTGGCTTCTTGGTTGAAACTTTTGATTAATCAAGCTTATTTGGAGTCGGGTCAAACCCCGCCTCAGAGAATTACAGCTCATTCTACTAGATCAGTCTCTACTTCATGGGCTTTTAAGAATGAAGCTTCAGTTGATCAGATTTGCAAAGCAGCCACTTGGTCCTCTTTGCATACATTTACTAAATTCTACCATTTTTATGTATTTGCTTCTTCGGAAGCAGTTTTTGGTAGAAAAGTTCTTCAGGCAGCTGTTTCAGTTTGATTCTTCTGCTTTTTTATTTAAGTTTTTTTCTTTCAAAAGTGAAAATAACTTTTCTTTCATGTAATTGGCAAGAGTCTATGAGCTAGTGACATATGGGATATACAATCCTACCAGGAGGGGCAAAGTTTCCCAAACCTCAAAATGCCTATAAATACACCCCTCACCACACCCACAATTCAGTTTTACAAACTTTGCTTCCTATGGAGGTGTTGAAGTAAGTTTGTGCTAAGATTTCTACGTTGATATGCGCTTCTCAGCATTGTTGAAGCCCGATTCCTCTTAGAGTACAGCGAATGTCAGAGGGATGTGAAGGGAGTATCACCTATTGAATACGATGATTTCCCTAACGGGGGTCTTTTTAATGGGTTCTCTGTTATCGGTCGTAGAGATTCATCTCCTACCTCCCTTTTCAGATCGACGATATACTCTCAAATTTACCATTACCTCTACTAAAGAACTGTTTTAGTACTGGTTTGGCTATCTGCTATTTGTGGATGGGTGTCTTTTGGTAAGTATGTTTTTATTACTTAAGACACTCTCAGCTATGGTTTGGCACTTTATGCAATTTATATAAAGTTATAAATATATGTATTGTACTTATATTTGCCATGAGTCAGGTTCATGTATTTCCTTCTGCAGACTGTCAGTTTCATATTTGGGAATATAAACACTTTAAGAAATTTGTTTCTTACCTGGGGTTTAGTCTTTTTCAATTTTGACTACTTTTGCATTTGCGGGTATTAGGCCCGCGGGTGCGTCAAATGTTAGACTTTATTGCGTCATTTTTGGCGCGGGAAATTACGTTTTTTTACGCAACTTCGTAATTTCCGGCGTCATACGTGACGTTGAGACCTTTCACACGGCGGCGTCATTAGTGACGCAAGTGTGTCATTTCCGGTCAATTTTGGCGCCAAAAAAGTTTACGTTACGTTGTGCGTCATACTTGGCGCCAATTTTTTCATTATTTCAATACCCCATTCATGTTTGCCTCCTGCTTTCTTCTATCAAGAGGCCTATGCTTTTGCATTTTTTCCCATTCCTGAAACTGTCATTTAAGGAAATAGATAATTTTGCTTTATATGTTGTTTTTTCTTTTACATTGAGCAAGATGTCCCAATCCGATCCTGTCTCTGAAGTTTCTGCTGGAACATTGCTGCCTGATGTCGGTTCTACCAAAGTTAAGTGCATTTGTTGCAAAATTGTAGAAATTATTCCACCGAATGTCATTTGTAATAGTTGTCATGATAAACTTTTACATGCAGATAGTGTTTCTATCAGTAATAGTACATTGCCAGTTGCAGTTCCTTCAACTTCTAATGTGCATGATATACCTGTAAATTTCAAAGAATTTGTTTCTGAATCTATTATGAAGGCTTTGTCTGCATTTCCACCTTCTAATAAACGTAAAAGGTCTTTTAAAACTTCTGATTTAGCTGATGAAATTTCAAATGACCAACAACATAATAATTCATCCTCTTCTGATGAGGATCTATCTGAAACAGAAGATCCTTCCTCAGATATTGACACTGACAAATCTACTTATTTATTTAAAATAGAGTATATGCGTTCTTTATTAAAAGAAGTGTTAATTACTTTGGATATTGAGGTAACCAGTTGTAAGGTGTATAATCCCACGGGGGGGGTGTCAGCGCAGGCCAAAGCCTGGGGCCTAGTGTACCACCTGAGGCATATGTAGATTATCTGATAAGGGCCCCTTAGAATGACTCAGACCACGCAGCATTATGATCGAAAGCCAATTCTGTTTATTTCACAGTGCAAGCCTTTCTTATAGTAACATACAGGGTTAAGGGGATGACACGTTAGGACCGCGTCATCTTACACAGTTATACAGAGCAATTTACAAGGAAAAACTGGAACATGAGTTTCTCATAACAATAATTACAGAGTCATAACAAACTACCATCTGCGGAGACAACCGAGTGTCTAAAGCCTCTTGTTTACATTATCTTATTCTATCTTACTTCTAGGCATTAGGCCAGGGTACATTGGCAAGGCCGAATAGCTAAAGAAACTCATAACATGCATATAATTCTCACTGCATAATACCCCAGTATAATAAAGTCTATTCATTACAAAATGGCTGCGAGGAACAAGATGGCTGCGAAGAACAAGATGGCTGCCATCAGGTTCATATTACCCCTAACATACCATCCTTTTATTCTAACAGAATAACATAAAAATAGACAGGCATAGAAAATTAGTAAAGCCTTATATTATGGTAACAGAACTCTATAAGAATACTAAAGAGAAAAATATTCCTGTGTCGTGATATACTTTTATAGGCTAATTGTCACTGCATATAGGTACAGTCCCTCCAATACCTTCCATCTATCCTCCAGCCTTCCCGAAAACTACCGGTCTACCAGCACAGAGACCCAACCAGCCCCCCATCTACCCCCAAACAACGATGCATCTTCTATCTCTCCACCTGCATTGCTAGCACCCCCCCAATATGTCCAACAGTTCCTTTTCCACAGTAAAGCATGACATAGCAACAGCACAACTGTCTCTAGGTGGCCTCTGATCACTTTAAGAACAGTCTTTGTCCATTTGAGAGCGCTGCTACTTGACACTTTGCTATAATACAGTTCTCCAACAGTTCATTTGCAGTAGGGGTGCTTATCCACGGTTCTTCCGCAGGGAGATACTGGAAATCTGATGGTTTGTTCATGGGGTAGACAAGGCAACCAGTGGATACCCATGGCAAGCAAATACTCGAGTCACAGGGAGTCTAGGAAGCAAACAGAAACAGTACAAGATGAGTACACACCGCAATACAATCACAATTATGTCCAAATAAAACGTCACTTTCATCCTATGTCATTTAAAATCAAACAAAACATTGTTGATATATAATACAAACTAAATACATTGACATTTCTCAGAGAATAATTTACAACTTCTCTATACACTTTTAAATGATACTTCATGAATACTACGCAAGTGAAAACCTGTCAGACTTCCTCAAGGGCCTGAATGTTTATGCTAAAACTTATGCTAAGGCCTGCCCTGTAGTAAGAATGGAAAAAAATAAAACAGTCAATGAAAATAAATGAATTTCTTTACACTGTCACTTTGAACTTCTAAAAAAAATAAAAGAACCTTGTGTTGCTTTATTCTGGATGGCTGCTATCTATAATGCTTATAATTCTCCAACCTAAATTCTCTCACACTCCTATATGAGGAAAGCATACAAACAGAACATCATTTAAAACTACAAGCTCTTTTAAAGGTAAACACATCTTTATGGTAAGAATTACTCTCTTTGACAAACATCAGGAATGACCAAATTCACTTTGCAGATACCATACTAATTAATAAAAGGGAAAAATACATTTGCTTTCATAAACTATAAATAGGCTATTCCCTGAACAAACATTTCTCTGTATATTTACTATAAACTTCTAACTTAGACGTGTCCTCCTTATGTTCTAAAGGGTGAAGGGTCTAAAATATTATTCTATGTTGCAGCATTTTCCTTAAACCTATTTTCTATACTCAGTGGGCCATTCAATAGGGTACAATGCTGCGAAGTTCACAGTTACATTTATCTAAAGAGTTACTATGTTAAGCACATAAACTACAATGTGCACTAATACCAATGAAGCATATGATTTCTTAGACCAAATATGATCAATAAAAATAAAACAAATACAAGAAAATATAAAACAAGCAATATAAGGAATGGAGTTAAAACAATACTCCCCTAATTTAATTGGTTGATCCTGTAACAGCATAACAGGACCACCATATCGAGCGGTAAGGCACAGTCCAGAGAAGGATAGTCTTTATGTCCTGAAGACACACATCAGAGGAAACAGTCATGGATTACCCAGAGTCCAGTTCTGGGGCTGGTACCAGCATGCAAAGCAAAGAATGGATCCAAAGATAGTTCAGTAACTTTTTTTTTTTTTACTGCAGTATGATGGTTAAAACAAGCTTGTTTTCTCTAAAAATAGAGAAGAGAAGAGCGCGGACTCAAATGCAGAGTAAAACAAGCTTGACAAAAGGTCTTTCATCTTTTCTTTCTTTAAAGGTTTACTTGCTTTCAATCTTTAATCTTTTGAAGAGTGCACTTATGGAATTTTGCCTGTACAGATTTTACCTAAATATGGAAACTCAAAAATAATTCAGTTAGTGTGTTTCAATCTCTGAAGACAGCTGCATACTCTCATCCTGCAAATACAAATATAGTGTTAAGAACCACCTAGAAAAATAAAACATTTTAGGCATCTGAAATTAACACAATAACCTTGTACGAGGAGATTCAAAACGTTTTAGAGGAGATTCAAAACGTTTTAGGTTCACCTCCTAAAAGCCATCACCCCCATTACATAAAGATATTCATCAATACTCATCAATACTTCCCCCATGTTTGCGTGAAACATCTCATGTGACACGCAAACACAAGATAACAAGAAACGAAAAGACAAATCATGCACTCCACTCATGCAGAGACAATTCTCAATAGCAAGCAAAATGAAATACACTTCACAATTCAATATGCTGTCCACAAAAGAGAAAAACATAACAAACAATGAAAACCAATCGTTCTTGTCTTACACAAAACGAAACATTAGCTGCTGACACAAATTGCAAACAACCACAATTAACTTAGAATGCAACACATATTCTGACATTCGCTGAAATGCAACACACTCAGAACATGACAAACAATTAAAAACATCCACTATGTACAAAACTTTAATATCACACAAAGAAAGCAATCACAGCAGATGCCCAAGAAACTTAAGTTGCAGATTGCACAAATAAAATTGCGCTTATTTGGGAAAGATCAGATAACCACAGTAGCCACTGTTAAAGGGACATTCTAGGATAAATGAAAATTCATTATTCAGATAGGACTTTTAATTTTTTTTTTTTTTTAAATATCTTTATTTTTCAAGTGCAACAGACAGATGGAAGTAATTACATTCGGTAGTATTTACGTAGTATATGATTACATGGCAAATGATAACATCAATTATAAAACAGTTGTCATGTCAATACTGTAGCCTGGATCTTGAAAAGTGATAAAAGAAAGGAGCAAAAGAAAAAAAGAAAAAACAAAAACAAATTTCCATCGTGCACAATTTTTCTTTTTACCTTAAACACAAAATAATATTAACTTCCTAACTCTCAGCTGGCATAGTTCACTCTCCGACAACCTCCTCCCCCCCCCCCCCCCGGGAACTTCTCCGAACTAGTCTACCAGTCTCCTCGCAATGTTGCCTCTAAAACGTATTCTGTGTTCTTAAATGGTGCAATGATTATAGTACGCGAAGTATCTGGTAGTGTGTGAATAAAGGGTCCCCATTTGTTAAAGAAGGACCGAACCCTAGCATTCATGTCTCCTAAGCCGTCTGCTTGCTCAATAAAAAGTTGTTTTAGCAGCGCCTGCTTTAGCTGTGTAACAGTGGGTGGATTTCGTTTGAGCCAATTTTGGAAGATCAGATGTCTCGCCATCAATACTATATTAGAGATAAGTAGTTTAATATGTTTGGGTAGGCCTAAGAAGTCAAGGAATACAACATTCTGAAATGTCCAATCCCCACAGGGACATTGTATTTTTGTCTTTACCCAGTGTGCCGTCATCTTCCAGAATCTGACTAGTTTAGGACAGTTCCACACCATGTGTTCAATATCCGCGTCTATCAGACTGCACCTAGGACACTTACTGTCCCTGTCTGCCTTCCATCTCTGGAATTTCCCAGGGGTAACATAGCTGTCATGTATTAGCTTAAAATGGGATTCTCTCACCTCTGAGGAGAGAGTTGCTAACTTTACTCTACTGATGCTTTTCTCAACTTCCGCCGCTGTCACATCTTTTGCAAGCCTATCACTCCAAATGGAGGCTATCTTGTCTATGCAGGTTGTCCCCGCTAGTCTGTTCATCTTTGTGTACAATGGTGCTATAGAGGTGATGCCATGTCGAGCTAACTCTATGCTTTGTTTTATAGCTGTTTGGTCTTTGTTGTTCCCCTCCCTCCGTAGTGTGTCAAAGTAATGTCTGGCTTGCAAGTAAGCGTAGTGATGTGTTCTGGGCAGGTCAAACGTGGTTCTTAGGGTATCAAAAGTCTGCATGAGTCCCCCCTCCCTTGTCATTGTTTGACCTACTGTGCGAAGTCCCTGGTTCTTCCACTGAAGAAAAGCTTTAGTCGATATACCTGCAGGGAACTCAGGGTTGCCGCACCATGGCAAATATGCGGTCAATCTGTGGTTGCCCCCTAGTGTCTTGCAAAACTGTCTCCAAGCTCTCGCCGGTTGGGCCAGGAGCTCCATGTCTTTTAAGTGTTTGGTCGCTTGGGTTTGGGTCATGTGTGGGATCATCTCTAAAGCCCATAGTTTCGTCAGTTCATTTTCCAACCTAGGGTCAGAGAACTTTCCCCGTCCCGTCAGCCAGTCAATAACAAATTTACATTGGGCCGCCCAGTTGTATAGTTCAAAGTTTGGTAGTGCTAATCCCCCCATCTCCCTTGGGGCGGTAAGCTTGAGAAAACTGACCCTGTGTTTCTTGTTGTTCCAAATAAATTTAAGCACCTTTCCCTTAATGTGATTTAAGTCTGATTTTCGCAGTATTGCTGGCAGAGTCTGGAAAAAATAAAGCAGTTTGGGGAAATAGATCATCTTTATAAGTCCCACTCTTCCCGATAGGTTCAAGGGCAGCAAAGTCCACCCCCCAATCAGGCTGTCTAATTGTTTAAGCAAGGGACCATAGTTAATAGAGTACCATCTGCGTGGGTCTGTGTGTAGTGTAATACCTAAATATTTGAAGTTACCCTCCACTATCCTAAAGTCATAGCCGGGAATTTGTTTTTTACCTTTTGACAATAACCAGAGTAGTTCAGTTTTGTCAGTGTTGACTTTGTATCCAGAGACTAAGCCGAATTCATTGATTATTTCCATCAATTTTGGAATATTTTTTTGAGGGTCTTGTACGTATAACACCATGTCATCAGCAAAGAGCGAGACATGTAAGGTCGACTCGCCTATGCGCATCCCCTGCATTGTCTGCCTAATTTTTATTGCCAGGGGCTCTATAGCCAGGTCAAAAAGGAGTGGGGAGAGAGGGCAGCCCTGTCTAGTGCCTCTATGGAGTGTGAAGGGTCTGGTAGGTGTGCCATTGATTAGGAGGGATGCTTGGGGTTCTCTATAAAGATTCTCAATTGCTCTGACAAATGCACCTTCGATGCCAATCTTGCCCATGGTGGTGTATAAATGTTCCCACAAGACCTTATCAAAGGCTTTTTCAGCGTCTAAGAATAGTAGGGCTGCCTCGTCATGTGTCGCTATGTTCTGGTTATGTTGCGTTATGTTCCAATAGTGTTGGATAATGGTTTGGACTCTTCGGATGTTAAGTACTGAAGATCTCCCCTTAACGAAACCCGTCTGGTCCTCGTGTACTAATGTCGGGAGTATATTTGCTAGCCTGTTTGCAAGGAGTTTAGTTAGGATTTTGTAGTCCTGATTAAGCAGGGAAATAGGACGGTATGACTGTGTTAAAAGGGGGTCTCTACCCTCCTTTGGAATAATACTGATATTGGCTTCCGCAAACCTGGGGGAGGGTCTAACTTCACCACTGAGGAGACCATTGAACAGCTGCGTCAAAGTCGGGCCTATATCGGTTCCCATTATTTTATAAAACTCTGCTGGCAAGCCATCAGGCCCTGGAGTTTTCTCTAATGTTAGATCCTTAATTACGGTCAGAATTTCGTTCAAAGTAACGGGGCTATTGAGGCTGTCAAGTTGGGCTCTGTCAATCGTTGGTATCCGCAACTGTTCCCAGAATCTGTCTATATCCCTTGGCAGTACCTCCTGTGGTGAGTAGAGATCTTTGTAAAAGTCAGTGAATGCCCTTTGGATGTCTTCCTCCCTATTCAAAACTACGTCGCCCTGCTTAATAGCCAGTATAGGATTTCTTTTTGTCGACAATTTCGTCATTCTCGCTAGCAGTCTTCCCGTCTTGCTTCCGAATCTATAGTACCTAGCCTGTATTTTAGAGTGAGTTTTGTTGGTTTGTTGGAGTATATAGTCATCTCTTGCTCGCTTAACGTCCTTGTATTTGAGTCTGTTGATTGTGTTTGGGTTCCTAAGATATTTATTCCTCGCATTTAAGATCTGTGCTAGTAGGAGTTCTGACTGTGCCCTGCTCTTTTTCTTGATGTTTGCGGCGTAAGCCGAGATAACCCCCCTCAAGACAGCCTTAGCTGTTTCCCAGAACAGTATAGGGTCACCTGCATGCAATTGATTGGTCTCTGCAAATGCCAGCCATTCCCCTAGGATGTGTCTATAGAAGTTGGGGTCTTTACATAAATACGCTGGGAACACCCACCTATTGGTTTTCCCCCTCCCGGGACTAAGTTGGATCTTGACTGCTACTGGGGCATGATCTGAGATCGTTATTGGGTCTATCTCAGCTCCCAACACTCTGGGGCATAGTTCTGTGGATATCAGAAAATAATCAAGTCTGGCCATGGTGTCCTTTGCTACTGACATGCAGGTAAAATCCCTCTGCTCCGGGTATCTGGCTCTCCAGATATCTTGTAGCCCTAAGGTTTTCTTGAAATTATGAAGTATTAGGGATTCTTTTTTGGAGTTTCTAAAACTCTGAGGGGTAACGGCTTTCTTATCTGGGTTATAGAATCTATCGGCAGGGACCTGAGGAGCAATATTGAAATCTCCTCCGACAACAGTGGGCAGCGTGGTAAACTGCATTATCTTAGCGTGCAATCCCCTCCAGAAATGTTGTTTCTGTCTTTGTGGCCCATACACTCCTACCAGAGCAAAGGGGACTCCCATGACCTCTAATTGAAGCATTACAAATCTCCCCTCCTGATCTATGTCGGTCTTAGTGATAGTGTACGTCAGGTGTTTTCTAAGTAGTATAGCCACACCTCTAGCTCGTCTCAGTTCGTATGGGGTATATATAACTTCTCCCACCCAGCCCTGTTGCAATTTTTTGTGTTCAAGGTTCGTCAAATGTGTTTCCTCTAATATGGCTATGTCAACTTTTCTAGATCTTAGGTAACGCAGGATAGATCTGCGTTTTTGCGGAGAGGTTATGCCTCCCACATTCCAGCTCATAATATGTAGGTTATGTGTCATCTGTAACTTGGTTTGTGGATGGAATGTAGGGTAAGAAATTGATTACACGTAGGTCCGATAACACAATGTGTAAGAAACATTTTAGGTGTCTTGTTTGTACTTTACCACCAGATTTCAGACTAAGAACATTTCCCTTTGTCGGAGAGTCCCGGGGGAAGAGGAGAGCATCCTGCCAGCTAACTAAAAATAAAAACAACACGATTAACAACATTGAAAACAAATTAAACAGACATTTCAACAGATAGCTTTTAGAAAACAGAACCAATTGGTTTTTTCTTTCCATTGAAATAGCAATCACTTAGCGTCTAAATCAATAACTGTGTGTAAACTTATTCATTACTTTGCTGCACTTTATCCCCTTTAGTTGTTCTACTTTGGTATGTTGAGAATGATTTTCCCCTCAGTTGTTCAGGTCAGGTCTCTACCTTAATGATGTGGTTGTGACTACCTTCGTGTTTCGCATCCCTCTATTATCTAGGGCCAGAAAGGGTCACCTCTCCTCAGAGTACGTGTCTCCCGTATGTGTAATTTGTATTGGTGGAAGTCAGCCTATCAGTTCTAGCATGTGATCCTCTCCGCCCGCCTGCCAGCGGGGGCCAGCATAGGAGGGGAGTATAATGTATAGGGGCACTGGTACTAGTAGTGTGCTGGAGGGTACCCTCTCCTTAGGTGAATGACCTTCATAGTGGGGGAGCTTGGGAGCTAGAGCTAGGTAATCAATCATGTCATTCGGTAGCCTCTAATACTTTTCTACTGGCCGCTCACCAAAATTATAAGCTAAAAGGTATTTGCAGTATGAAACAGAACAAATGAACAAACATATTCCCAAAGGCGTTCATGTTACCATATTAACCACTGAAAGACAACAAAAGCTATTAACATAATGAGGGAGAGGGGTGTTCCCTTCCATAAAGTCTTTTAGTGAGGTAGACTCATGTAAATGTGGGTGTCTCAATAGTAAATTTTTCTAATTTTCCTCCCTCTCAGTGCTTATCAACAGGTCTTAGCATGTTTCCAGTCCCTCAGATTGGGTTCTCCATCCTTTCAGGCTTCCTTGTCAGCTAGCTCTTGTTCAAGTCTCAGGAACTTTAGCAGATGTTTAGGGTCATCGAAAAACTTAATTCCCTGTTGAGTCTGTAGTTTAAGTTTTGCTGGGAACAGCAGGGACACAGATCTCCCTGCCTCAATCAGCGATTTGCAGTAGGGAGAGAACTCCCTTCTTCTCCTGGAGATCTCGGCAGAGTAATCTTGGAAGATGAGGATTTTCTTCCCCTCAAATAGCAATGGGGAACATTGACGATAGGCTCTCAAGATCGTGATTTTATCTTTGAAATTAAGATAGCGTATCATCACTTGTCTGGGTCCCCTGGTTGTCTTTGGGTCTTGGTTAATGATCCCTATTCTGTGGGCTCTCTCAGCTACACATGGTATATCCTCAGATGAGAGGTGCAAGAGAGTGGGCAAGGTTTTTTCTGCAAATTCTAGGAGGTCAGTGCTTGAGATAGTTTCTGGCAGTCCCACAATGCGCAGGTTGTTCCGCCTTGAGCGGTTTTCGAGGTCGTCGAGTTTGTCAGTTAATAACTTGTTTTGGGCCTCAAGCGCTATTATTTTGCTGGAGTTTTCTCGCTGCCTAATTTCTCCATCTCCCACCCTTTGTTCCACATGTTGGAGCCTTGAGGAGAACGATTTAAACTCAGATGACAGAGTATCCATTCCCGTTTGTAGTTGTTCTATTTTAGGCAGGAACAGGGCTGATATTTGGGACACTATAGGGTGGGTTTCTAATGTCTCTTCATCTGCAGCATCTGTGGCCATAACCTCAGCAGTATGAATTTCTGCTACAGCCTTGGTTTTTCTGTCTTGGTGTTTCTGTCTGCTCGACATTGTACCAGTGGTTTTCACAAAGCTGGAGTAGTACCTCTGCATGCAATGTGCCTCCACTCAGGGAAAGTGGTTTGCGCTGTAAGTGGCTCTAGGTGCCGTAATAAGGTATGGATTGCGGGGGGTGCAGCGCAGTGTGAAAGGCCTATTTCATAACCAGAAATTGTGCATTATTCTCAGTATCTTTCAGAGCCATATAGAAAATCGGCATAGTCAGCCCTCTTCTCTCTTTATTTGTCTTATTGTCCATTCGGAGGTGGCTTATAGTCGATCCCTACACCTGAGGGTGTCTGCTTTGAAACTTTTATTCCCGCTTGTCATTCCTCAGTGATAGGACTTCTATTTCCCCAATGTGTAGTAACACCGGGTCGGTGCATGTATTTGGAGTGTCTCTGTACTCAGTGTAGGCCAGCCCACGTGGCTTAGAGTTCGCCTAAAAGTGTTTAAGATTGGCCTGTCGTATGGCTGTACGGGTAGCAATGCCAGAGTTTATGTGCACCACACAGCAGGGGAGTCTGGCTATGTTCAGTTCGCAGCCCTTAAATGTGTTTTGCTGTATGTTATATGTTAAGTGCCCCGGTTTCTTACCCGCGGTGTTTCCAAGATGGCGGCTCCCCTCTATGCTTTTCTCCGGTCTCTCACTCCGCCACTCCTCGGTCTTAATAGCGTTTGTCTTGGCAGCTTATAAGACCGGTACGGTAGGTTGTCTGAGTGCGGTGAAATCTGAGCAGCAGTGAGGTGTTAGCAGTTGTTTCGTCGCGGCCGCGACTTTTCTTATTAGCGATATCTCGTTCCGGTGGGGGAGCCGTTGGCTTTGACTCCGTGCTGCAATAATGTCCGGACAGGTCCAGTAGGTCACCTGTCAAGGTTGGCGAGCTTTGTGGGCTATTGAGGTGTAGGATTTAGGAGTTTATCAGTCTATGTCTCCGGAGCTCCTTCTACCTGCGTCCTCACTCTTTGCCCGCCCACCGGAAGTCTCAGGACTTTTAATTTTAACCAACCTTCCTAGATTAAACCAAACATAGGTAGGCTCATATGCTAATTTTTTAAACCTTTGAGGACTGCCTCTTATCACAGGCTGTATAAATCTCATTACAACACCAAGAGACAGAATACACGTAAGCCATATAAATAAAACCAAAACTGTGATCAGATAAATTAGCTAGTTATATAAATGCAGTAGAATCAGATAAACTGTGCATCATTTGTTTTAGGGGTGTTTATTTCTAGACACCTTATAGACCACGGCTTAACTGTTAAGCAGCAATCAAAGTCATTGCTATAATAGTGGTAGACTAGTTAATAACCAAATAACTATATATTTTAAAGTGCCACTGAAATCACTTCATTAAATAATATCTCATTTATTTATTGAACGCAGTGGGGGTTATTTTAAATAACAAAGAGTTATATCTGTGAGATACAGTTTGACAGCCACAGAAATAAAATTATCATTTTTAAGCTATATTCTGTGAAAGAATATAATATAAATACTTGTTTCTTTGTAGTGAGCAATTTATAGTTATCATTTTTTATAACATAGAACACCAGTACTGCCGCTTTAAATGTACAGTGCAAATTGTTCTCTCTGTAACAAAGCCAAACACAAGAGAGAAACTTCTTTTCTTTTTTTTAAAAAAAAAACAAAACATGCACAGTGTTATCAGTCTTTCTCAAGGATAGTGAGGCAAGCTCAAAGTTTCATTTCTACTTAAAGGAGAAACACTGTTTACTGCTTAAAAATATAAAATTCACACTAAAACTTGATAAATGCTAATTAGTTTAACCACAACAAAATTATTGGATTTAACGTTGTATATAATTTGATATTCCCCATTCTGCAGCTCTCCAGCCAAATATAACAACCGTATATAACACAAAAAAATAAGCTTTCTGAAAAAGAAATACTAATACAATTTCCCCTTTAAATTAATCCCAATGATCCTTATAATAAAAAATGTATAATGACGTTCATTAAATAGCCTAAACAAGCATAAGCAGCATAAGAACGCACTCACAGTGGGATGCAGGCTAATTAAAGGGACATTTTAACCAAACGCAAAAATAATCTTTAATTGAAACTGCTAACACAGTGAAATATACTAGTGTTAGGCTTACAGTAAACCTCATCGTCTTTTATGTAAATATTCCCTTAAATTCTCAGATGTTATACCAGTTTTCCTGTATCCCTTTAAATATTTTCTCTCCTGTTTTTTCTCGTTTTTTTTTTTTTTTCTGTCCGCTAGTCTCACGGATCCCTCCACTAAAATTGTAGACAACTTATCACTTCAGTTTGCATTACAGAGAGAATTAAGTTATGCTGCAAAAAAAATATCTGCTATCTGAACAGCAAATTTAAAATAAATATATACAAAGAAAGGTCTCTAAAAATATATTTAGCAAACTACTAATACAGGGTTATTCCAGACAAATATAAGATAATATGCCGCTTGTATAACAAGTCATGGACAATACATTAATAGCAACACCTTGTTACAGTGAACCGTCCCTTTAAGAACTAACCATTCATCACGCAAATTACATATGTATATCCTAACCATAATTTAGGCTGCTTGTATGATTTACCACACAAATTTCACCTCTGTACTGTAGCATGCCCTGCAGATTAATTAACTTGCAACAAAAACGGACGCACTTTTAAATAAACTTTCAATTACAGCCTATAAATATATTTCATTGTGTGCACCCACGCCGTGCACAGACCTTACAAATACAACATACGTTAACCCATTAATCATACCAGAAACAGTTTCATATTTACCAGAGCGTGACAAAAAATCACACACACCATCGCACTTTCAAAGCCGTTACTTCACTTGCAAAAACAATATCATATCTTTACATGCCGAACAACAATTATCACTTAAAACTAAAACTGCATATGAATACCACATACTTAAAACATGCTGGTGACTTTAAAATACAGGTATATAAAATAACATGACCAAATATCTTCTAAAAACGTCTGATTTCCCAGCAGAGAAACAGAAGGAAACATTATTACGATACAGACACACAAGTTCATTTCATCTCGCATACCAAAGATTCACTCCCTTTTTCCTTTTCTCAGAAAAGCATCTATTTCATAGCGTACGAGATACATATATATATATATATATAAAAAAAACACTAGATTAACTTTTCACCATGTCCACAATGCATTTTTTTTTTTTCTTTCCGATTCCACGCAAAATGGCCATTTTTTGCCTAGAGTGGGATAATCATTTTCAAATAATACATTCTGTTTTTTGGTTTAAAGCAAATCTGTTACACTCATACCACAGTGAGAACCTACAGACCATCACACATTATGCATCTCAATATACAAAATTTCATTTTTGTTACTGCAAGCAAACAAAAAAAATCTTACAAACGGAGACAGGATTTCTTTTCTCTCTCTTTTTTTTTTTCGTCTGAGCTATGTGCGCGCTCAGTGGTGGCCCCCCTTCTTTGCCTGCTACATTCTTTAACACAGAGATTTCTCTATTTATCAAACAGCAGTACTTACTGACAGTGTTTTAAAAAAAAAATATTTCTGTCTTTTGCAGAAACTATTAACTCTCTTTTTCTTTTACCTTATACATGTAATTTTCTCTGTGCAATCTTATCTATGAGCAGTTCCCCTTTCTCAATACAATAATAGCCACAATAATAACATGCACAGCCATTTAATATTTTCTACGCACAGCATAATTTTATATAGCAGCACCACACAAATAACCAAAGCAAAGCAAGCATCAGATATCAACATGAGCTTCAGGTGGTTAACAAAACTCTATTATGGGAATGAATATGGGAAACTTCAACACACGTGAGACTCACTCACTCTACTGCCACGTTCGCCCGGAGTAGCTTATCTTAAAAGCTCCCCGTCAACTGGCATACATATATTACTTGCGCGCTTATCACCGACAGGACTCACAATACCTGTCATGTCCCAGCACAGGACTGATTACCTGTCTGGAGGGGTATCACAACTGCCGGCAGGACTATAACCTCCGCAAACCTGTGCTTCAACCACAGGAACCCCTTTAACCCTTATATCATTATCATATATTACACCTTTTTTTTTTTTTTTCTTTTTTTTTAAAAAAAACACAAACAACTAAATTTAGGTTCAGATTCACAGAAGGAAAGCATGGTAAAAGCACTCATACTTACGCACTGCGAATCCCACAAACTGCCACCAAGAATTGTAAGGTGTATAATCCCACGGGGGGTGTCAGCGCAGGCCAAAGCCTGGGGCCTAGTGTACCACCTGAGGCATATGTAGATTATCTGATAAGGGCCCCTTAGAATGACTCAGACCACGCAGCATTATGATCGAAAGCCAATTCTGTTTATTGCACAGTGCAAGCCTTTCTTATAGTAACATACAGGGTTAAGGGGATGACACGTTAGGACCGCGTCATCTTACACAGTTATACAGAGCAATTTACAAGGAAAAACTGGAACATGAGTTTCTCATAACAATAATTACAGAGTCATAACAAACTACCATCTGCGGAGACAACCGAGTGTCTAAAGCCTCTTGTTTACATTATCTTATTCTATCTTACTTCTAGGCATTAGGCCAGGGTACATTGGCAAGGCCGAATAGCTAAAGAAACTCATAACATGCATATAATTCTCACTGCATAATACCCCAGTATAATAAAGTCTATTCATTACAAAATGGCTGCGAGGAACAAGATGGCTGCGAAGAACAAGATGGCTGCCATCAGGTTCATATTACCCCTAACACCAGTCCTATTGACGTTCAGTCTAATAAACGTTTAAATGCTGTTTTTAAACCTCCTGTGGTTTCCCCAGGTGTTTTTCCCATTCTTGAGGCTATTTCTGATATGATTTCTAGGGAATGGAATAAGCCAGGTACTTCCTTTGTTCCTTCTTCAAGGTTTAAGAGATTATATCCTTTACCAGCAAAATCTATAGAGTTTTGGGAAAAGATCCCCAAAGTTGATGGGGCTATTTCTACTCTTGCTAAACGTACCACTATTCCTATGGAAGATAGCACTTCCTTTAAGGATCCTTTAGATAGGAAGCTTGAATCTTATCTAAGGAAGGCCTTTTTATATTCAGGTCATCTTCTCAGACCTGCTATTTCTTTGGGTGATGTTGTGGCCGCATCAACTTTCTGGTTGGAAAATTTAGCGTAACATGAATTGGATTCTGACATATCTAGCATTGTTCGCTTACTGCAACATGCTAATCATTTTATTTGTGATGCCATTTTTAATATTATCAAAATTGATGTTAGATCCATGTCTTTAGCTGTATTAGCTAGAAGAGCTTTGTGGCTTAAATCTTGGAATGCTGATATGACATCTAAATCTAGATTACTATCTCTTTCTTTCCAAGGTAATAATTTATTTGGTTCTCAGTTGGATTCTATTATTTCAACTATCACTGGAGGAAAAGGAGTTTTTTGCCTCAGGATAAAAAACCTAAGGGTAAATCTAAGGCTTCTAACCGTTTTCGTTCCTTTCGTCAGAATAAGGAACAAAAACTCAATCCTCCTCCGAAGGAATCTGCTTCCAGTTGGAAGCCTTCCTCAAATTGGAATAAATCCAAGCCATTTAGGAAACCAAAGTCTGCCCCTAAATCCGCATGAAGGTGCGGCCCTCATTCCAGCTCAGCTGGTAGGGGGCAGATTAAGGTTTTTCAAGGATTTTTGGATAAAATCTGTCCAAAATCATTGGATTCAGAGCATTGTCTCTCAAGGGTATCGAATAGGATTCAAAGTAAGACCTCCTGTGAGAAGATTTTTTCTCTCACACATTCCTGTAAATCCAGTAAAAGCTCAGGCTTTTCTGAAGTATGTTTCAGATCTGGAGTCTTCAGGGGTAATCATGCCAGTTCCTCTTCAGGAACAAGGTTTGGGGTTTTATTCAAACCTATTCATTGTACCAAAGAAAGAAAATTTGTTCAGACCAGTTCTGGATCTGAAAATTTTGAATCGTTATGTAAGAGTACCAACTTTCAAGATGGTGACTATAAGGACTATTCTGCCTTTTGTTCAGCAAGGACATTATATGTCCACAATAGACTTGCAGGATGCATACCTTCATATTCCGATTCATCCAGAACACTATCAGTTTCTAAGATTCTCTTTTCTAGACAAGCATTACCAATTTGTTGCTCTTCCATTTGGCCTAGCAACAGCTCCAAGAATCTTTTCAAAGGTTCTGGGTGCCCTACTATCTGTAATCAGAGAACAGGGTATTGCGGTGTTTCCTTATTTGGACGATATCTTGGTACTAGCTCAGTCTTTACATACTGCAGAATCTCACACGAATCAACTAGTGTTGTTTCTTCGGAAACATGGTTGGAGGATCAATTTACCAAAAAGTTTCTTGATTCCTCAGACAAGGGTCACCTTTTTAGGTTTCCAGATAGATTCAGTGTCCATGACTCTGTCTCTAACAAGAGACGTTTAAAATTGGTTGCAGCCTGCCGGCGCCTTCAATCTCAGTCATTCCCTTCAGTGGCTATGTGCATGGAAGTTTTAGGTCTCATGACTACAGCATCGGACGCAATCCCCTTTGTTCGTTTTCACATGAGACCTCTACAGCTTTGTATGCTGAATCAATGGTGCAGGGATTATACAAAGATATACAAAGATATCACAATTAATATCCTTGAATCCCAATGTACGACACTCTCTGACATGGTGGATAGATCACCATTGTTTGGTTCAAGGGGCTTCTTTTGTTTGCCCAACCTGGACTGTGATCACAACAGATGCAAGTCTTTCAGGTTGGGGAGCTGTTTGGGGGTCTCTGACAGCACAAGGGGTTTGGAAATCTCAAGAGGCGAGATTACCAATAAATATTTTAGAACTCCGTGCAATTCTCAGGGCTCTTCAGTTCTGGCCTCTACTAAAGAGAGAACCGTTCATTTGTTTTCAGACAGACAATATCACAACTGTGGCTTATGTCAATCATCAGGGTGGAACTCACAGTCCCCAAGCTATGAAAGAAGTATCTCGGATACTTGCTTGGGCGGAATCCAGCTCCTGTCTAATCTCTGCGGTACATATCCCAGGTGTAGACAATTGGGAGGCGGATTATCTCAGCCGTCAGACTACATCCAGGGGAGTGGTCTCTCCATCCAGATGTGTTTTCTCAGATTGTGGGGGCTTCCAGAGATAGATCTCATGGCCTCTCATCTAAACAAGAAACTTCCCAGATACCTGTCCAGGTCCAGGGATGTTCAGGCGGAAGCAGTGGATGCGCTGACACTTCCTTGGTGTTATCAACCTACTTACATCTTCCCGCCTCTAGTTCTTCTTCCAAGAGTAATTTCCAAAATCATCATGGAACAGTCTTTTGTGTTGCTGGTGGCTCCAGCATGGCCACACAGGTTTTGGTATGCGGATCTGGTTCGGATGTCCAGTTGCCTGCCTTGGCCACTTCCATTACGGCCGGACCTACTATCTCAAGGTCCGTTTTTCCATCAGGATCTCAAATCATTAAATTTGAAGGTATGGAAATTGAACGCTTAGTTCTAAGTCATAGAGCTTTCTCTGTTTCAGTGATTAATACTATGTTACAAGCTCGTAAATCTGTCTCTAGGAAGATTTATTATAGAGTTTGGAAGGCTTACATTTCATGGTGTTCTTCTCATAAATTCTCCTGGCATTCTTTTAGAATTCCTAGAATTTTGCAGTTTCTTCAGGATGGTCTGGATAAGGGTTTGTCTAAAGTTCCTTGAAAGGACAAATCTTCGCTCTTTCTGTTTTATTTAACAGAAAAATTGCTATACTTCCTGATATACACTGTTTTGTACAGGCTTTAGTTCGTATTAAGCCTGTCATTAAGTCAATTTCTCCTCCTTGGAGTCTTAATTTGGTTCTGAGGGCTTTACAGGCTCCTCCATTTGAACCTATGCATTCTTTGGACATTAAACTACTTTCCTGGAAAGTGTTGTTCCTTTTGGCTATCTCTTCTGCTAGAAGAGTTTCTGAGCTATCTGCTCTTTCTTGTGAGTCTCCTTTTCTGATTTTTCATCAGGATAAGGCAGTTTTGCGGACTTCTTTTCAATTTTTACCTAAGGTTGTGAATTCTAACAACATTAGTAGAGAAATTGTTGTCCCTTCTTTATGTCCTAATCCTAAGAATTCGTTGGAGAGATCCTTACATTCTTTGGATGTGGTAAGAGCTTTGAAATATTATGTGGAAGCTACTAAAAATTTCAGGAAGACTTCTAGTCTATTTGTTTTATTTTCTGGTCCTAGGAAAGGTCAGAAAGCTTCTGCTGTTTCCTTGGCTTCTTGGTTGAAACTTTTGATTCATCAAGCTTATTTGGCGTCGGGTCAAACCCCGCCTCAGAGAATTACAGCTCATTCTACTAGATCAGTCTCTACTTCATGGGCTTTTAAGAATGAAGCTTCAGTTGATCAGATTTGCAAAGCAGCCACTTGGTCCTCTTTGCATACATTTACTAAATTCTACCATTTTGATGTATTTGCTTCTTCAGAAGCAGTTTTTGGTAGAAAAGTTCTTCAGGCAGCTGTTTCAGTTTGATTCTTCTGCTTTTGATTTACGTTTTTTTCTTTTCAAAGTGAAAATAACTTATTTTTTGGGTTGTGGATTATTTTTTCAGCGTACTATGGCTGTTTTCCCTCCCTCTCTAGTGACTCTTGAGTGGAAGACTCCACATCTTGGGTATTGATATCCCATATGTCACTAGCTCATGAACTCTTGCCAATTACATGAAAGAAAACATAATTTATGTAAGAACTTACCTGATAAATTCATTTCTTTCATATTGGCAAGAGTCCATGAGGCCCACCCTTTTTATGGTGGTTATGATTTTTTGTATAAAGCACAATTATTTCCAAATTTCCTTTGTTGATGCTTTCTACTCCTTTCTTTATCACCCCACTGCTTGGCTATTCATTAAACTGAATTGTGGGTGTGGTGAGGGGTGTATTTATAGGCATTTTGAGGTTTGGGAAACTTTGCCCCTCCTGGTAGGATTGTATATCCCATATGTCACTAGCTCATGGACTCTTGCCAATATGAAAGAAATGAATTTATCAGGTAAGTTCTTACATAAATTATGTTATTTTTGGGTTGTGGATTATTTTCTCAGCGGAATATGGCTGTTTTTTGTTTTATTCCCTCCCTCTCTAGTGACTCTTGAGTGGAAGACTCCACATCTTGGGTATTGATATCCCATATGTCACTAGCTCATGGACTCTTGCCAATTACATGAAAGAAAACATAATTTATGTAAGAACTTACCTGATAAATTCATTTCTTTCATATTGGCAAGAGTCCATGAGGCCCACCCTTTTTATGGTGGTTATGATTTTTTTGTATAAAGCACAATTATTTCCAAATTTCCTTTGTTGATGCTTTCTACTCCTTTCTTTATCACCCCACTGCTTGGCTATTCGTTAAACTGAATTGTGGGTGTGGTGAGGGGTGTATTTATAGGCATTTTGAGGTTTGGGAAACTTTGCCCCTCCTGGTAGGATTGTATATCCCATATGTCACTAGCTCATGGACTCTTGCCAATATGAAAGAAATGAATTTATCAGGTAAGTTCTTACATAAATTATGTTTTTTTCAGATTGTACAGATGTGGGGTCTTCCAGAAATAGATCTGATGGCTTCCCATCTAAACAGGAAACTTCCCAGATACCTTTACAGGTCCAGGGATCCTCAGGCGGAGATGGTTGATGCGTTAGCAGTTCCTTGGTCTTACCAACTTGCTTATATTTTTCCGCCTCTAGTTCTTCTTACAAGGATGATCTCCAAGATCATAATGGAACAATAGCAAGTGTTTCTGATAGCACAAGCATATCTTCACAGGTTTTGGTATGCGGATCTTGTCCGGATGTCCAGTTGACAACCTTGGTCACTTCCTTTAAGGCCAGACCTTCTGTCTCAGGGGCCGTTTTTCCATCAGGATCTCAAATCACTAAATTTGAAGGTATGGAAATTGAACGTTTAGTGCTTAGTCATAGAGGTTTCTCTGACTCAGTGATTAATACTATGTTGCAGACTCGTAAGTCTGTTTCATGGAACATTTATTATCGGGTGTGGAAAACCTATATATCATAGTGTTCTTCTCATAAATTCTCTTAGCATTCTTTTAGAATTCCTAGTATTTTACAGTTTCTTCAGGACGGTTTGGATAAAGGTTTGTCTGCAAGTACTTTGAAGGGACAAATCTCTGCTCTTTCTGTTTTATTTCATAGAAAGATTGCTAAACTTCCTTATATTCACTGTTTGGTCCGTATCAAGCCTGTTATTAAGTCTATTTCTCCTCCATGGAGTCTTAATTTGGTTTTGAAGGCTTTGCAGGCTCCTCCTTTTGAGCCTATGCATTCTTTGGATATTAAACTACTTTCTTGGAAAGTGTTGTTCCTTATGGTTATCTCTTCTGCTAGAAGAGTTTCTGAATTGTCTGCTCTCTCTTGTGTGGACTTCGTTTAAATTTCTTCCTAAGGTTGTGAATTCTAACATTAGTAGGGAAATTGTTCCTTCTTTGTGTCCGAATCCTAAGAATTCTCTTGAGAAATCGTTACATTCTTTGAATGTGGTAAGAGCTTTGAAATACTATGTAGAGGCTACTAAGGATTTCAGGAAGACTTCTAGTCTATTTGTTGTCTTTTCTGGTTCTAGGAAAGGTCAGAAAGCCTCTGGCATCTTAGTTAAAGCTTTTGATTCACAAGGCTTATTTGGAGGCGGGACAGTCTCCGCCTCAGAGAATTACAGCTCATTCTACTAGATCAGTTGCCACTTTGTGGGCTTTTAAGAATGAAGCTTCAGTTGATCAGATTTGCAAAGCAGCAACTTGGTCTTCTTTGCATACATTTACTAAATTTTACCATTTTTATGTATTTGCTTCTTCTGAAGCAGTCGTTGGTAGAAAAGTTCTTCAGGCAGCTGTCTCAGTTTGATTCTTCTGTTCATAAGAACTTATTTTGTGGATTTAATTTCTCAGCGAAATAGCTGTTTTTATTTTATCCCTCCCTCTCTAGTGACTCTTCTGTGGTCTTCCACATCTTGGGTATTTTATCCTATACGTCACTAGCTCATGGACTCTTGCCATTTACATGAAAAAAACATAATTTATGTAAGAACTTACCTGATAAATTAATTTCATAATGGCAAGAGTCTATTTTTTTTGTATAAAAGCACAATATTATTTTCCAGTTCCTTTTTTTTTGTATGCTTTTTTACACCTCATTACTTGACTATACGTTAAACTGAAGTATATGTGTGGTGGGAGGTGTATTTATAGGCATTTGAGGTTTGGGAAACTTTGCCCCCTCCTGGTAGGAATGTATATCCCATAAGTCACTAGCTCATAGACTCTTGCCATTGTGAAATAAATGAATTTATCAGGTAAGTTCTTACATAAATTATGTTTTTATTGTAAAGTTTACCCACAAGAATTAAAAATCTATCTTCTTGATCCTTAACCAAATTAATTAATGTAAATGGGATACCACGTTTGATCAGTATACCAACGCCATTGGTTTTAATGCTGTTAGAGGCATAGTATGCATTTATTATTATTATTATTATTATCGGTTATTTGTAGAGCGCCAACAGATTCCGCAGCGCATTATATAAGAATGTTTTTGGTTCCTTATTGTGAATGAAAACATAAATTATGCTTACCTGATAATTTCATTTTCTTCTGAAGGGAAGAGTCCACAGCTGCATTCATTACTTTTGGGAAATACAGAACCTGGCAACCAGGAGGAGGCAAAGACACCCCAGCCAAAGGCTTAAATACCTCCCCCACTTCCCTCATCCCCCAGTCATTCTGCCAAGGGAACAAGGAACAGTAGGAGAAATATCAGGGTGAAAAAAGGTGCCAGAAGAACAAAAAATTACAGCCGCCTCATAGATAAAACACGGGCGGGAGCTGTGGACTCTTCCCTTCAGAAGAAAATGAAATTATCAGGTAAGCATAATTTATGCTTTTCTTCTTAAAAGGGAAGAGTCCACAGCTGCATTCATTACTTTTGGGAAAACAATACCCAAGCTAGAGGACACTGAATGCAATGGCGGGTGGGTACAAAATGCGGCTCCTTCGAAAGGCACCACATCCTGATACTCGACACCCTAAAAAATATAGACAACACGGGTGAAAACCCGAAGCTCAGTTAACTGCAGATTAGTTACACTCACTGCCGGCAAAGCTGAACTAAACCACTCAGTCCCAGAGTCCGTCAAGCCCAAACAACCTCCGAGGTGTCAGCCCCGACTCCCATGAAGGTACCCGGCCAAGACAAGGACCACTATCTGCCCCCAAAAAGGAGAACAGATTCTCACGAAAGATCCAAAGGATCATTCCCCTCTGCATAACATAGAACAACCCATTGTTGTCGTACAATAGCAACGCCCAGGGAGACGAACTCCCTAGAACACAAGGACTGAAGAAAAAGAGATCCATACACAGGGAAACATGTCCCAAAAAGGACATGAGGAACACCCTCATATCCCTGACCCTGTACCATACCCAAAGGTACTCCAGGAAAACCATGAGCTCCCCGTTGCCTCATATTAGATCTAGATCTTCAAGCTAGACAGCAGAAAAAGGTTAACTATCCCAACAGCTAGTAAAGAGTTCTCCAAAAAGAACACCAACTGTCTGAACAGGAACACCCAATGACCAGCTTTCAGGTAGAAAGCTGACTCACCGTTGCTAAACCCAAACACCGAAAGGGGTTTCAAAGCTTGCTAACACCCAGTCAAAGTGCAATTAGCTGTAGCTGGTTACACCCTCAAAGTGCAACTCAACTGCAAACCTTCCAAGGGCTCACAGCCCTCCGAATATCGAGCTCCAAGGAGTGTCCCCTCCCAGCATCGAACATCAGTGGAAAGGAGGAGGACATCCAAGACCTCCCACCAAGGGGAGAACCGACTCTAAAGAAAAAGGTCAACCCGCATAGAGTAACCGACCCCCAATCTTCCCTCTAAGATAATGGTCCTAGCCCAAAGGCTAGTCAAAACCAAAAACAAGAGTCCCAGACTTCCGGAAGAGAAAGGAAGGGTCAACGTAGGAACAAGGCCCCCGGTTAGACCGCTGACCATTACTACAAACGGTATGTTACCATGAGTCAGGATAGACATTGTGCTCGGGTACGGAACCCCCTACATGGCTGTCTCCTCTAAAAACAAGGAACACTTCCCAAGGGAAGAAGACCCTCAGATCCTCAGCATCCATATAGCAGGAGCCCCATAGGTATCAAACCCTCAGCCTCCCACTGCAGGAATGGAGGAACCAGTCACTAGATCGCAACTCCCCTTCCAGGATTCTGGAACGCAAGAAGGGAAAAACCCTTACAAGGCAAGACAGCAAGGACCCACAGGTCGCTCCAAATACTAAGGTAACTCCGAACCCGGAGAACTCTACCCCCCTCTAGAAGAGAAGGGAAATAAACAACGGAAAACCATCCTACCATAGAGGCGTTACCCCTTGGCCATATCGCCAACCCAGGTGAGATACCTGGAGTCTACAGGAACAGTGTAAATGTGCCAGAAGACCAGTAGGGAACCATCAAGAGGATCTATAGCCTAAGCCACAAAACATTAGGCATCTCTCACAGAGCCCCAGCCTCTATGGAGAGAGGCTCGCGGGACCACAAACATCTAGTGTGTGATCGAACCGTCCATACCCATCCAAGGGGAGACATGGACCTAGGTCAGGGTCCTCAAAAAAGGAATCAATCGAAGATCCAACTTCCAGAAGAACCCTAAGCTGCCTCCTAAAGTCCGTAGAGTTGGTGATCTAGCAATAGCCTCAAACCCAAGAGTCACAAAGAACTTCCTTAACGGTCGAAGATTCAGCACCCAGGGCACCTGGATTGCAAAGAAATCTCGTAGGCAAGCGTTAATACGTGCTACACACACAGGCAGAGGGTAGCAACCAACACCCAAAGGCGAATGACAACCCTGCTCGCCATCGTTAAAGTAATTTAATGGTACTCATTTCATCGACCTCGGAAGGATGAAGGCTGAAGTCGGCCCTGCCGGGATTAAAATCTGTGACCTTGGATCTTTTAAACAGGTTTTTTTGTAGTCAGGGCATTTACCAACTGAGCTACCTCACCGGTCCCAGAGAATCAAACTTAAGACACCGCCCATCGAGGAAAAATTGTCAACTATCTGACCCCAGAAGGGCGGCCCTCCGTAACCGACCTCGTCTCTTCACTGACAAGCCCCAAGGGTAGAGTTGCAACGAGGACGGAAAAAAACACCCAAACGTCGAGACCATGTGTCAGGATTGCTGCCTCCTTTTTAGTCACCTATTTTAGGTTATACTGTTCCTTTAAGTATTATCACTTCTTCACTGCTCCTCCCTATATAAACTCGCCTCCCACATTCTAACATTGCTTAGTATTGAAGTTTTACTCTTTTCTACTCCAAGCCAACTACCCGCCTGTGAACGCTGTTCACAACTTTGAACCACAGTCTTATTGACTTTCTTGCTGCAGAGTGAACGCTGTTCACTGATCTATAGACCTATAACAGACTTTCCGGTGTACCTCTACATAACCCCAATTTTGGTTCCAAGTCTCACTTTGATTTCAGACCTCCTCGGCTCCGGATTTCATTGCCGTGGCATTCAGCTGCTGCTCCTAACACGCCCCTAGAAGTCGGGCTGCGGTGACGTCACATGCCAGCTTCTTTGGAGTCACGGATGTTTGCTACTCCTGTTAGCCGAATTACCTCTGCCAGCTCCCCTAATCATACAGACCGGTAAGCCACTCTTCATATAAGGTTCCCTATTACTAAGCTAATCCGGTTCTGTTTTCTATAGCTGCTCTGTGCTGGAAGTATTTATGTCTTATCAACCTGCCTATGAGTTCCTATGTATATTGGTTGCCAATCTGTTTTCTCTACTGCCTGTCCGGTCTGTAGCAAAGCTACTAGGTTAACAATCTTTTGCTCCAGAACTGTTGCTATCTATGTGCTTAATGCTATATACCTATACATAATATATCTCCATTACAGCTGCTCACACTTATTTACTTATAGTAAATACTGTTGTTTTCTGACCTCTGGGCTATAAGCTAATTTTCCCTGCTGCATTATTCCTCAGTGCATTTTTACTTGCACATGTGGCAGCCATAGGGTTAATTACTTACCTGTCCCTAATAACAATTACAGCCTGGTGTTACATTGGGTATTACAACCACTTCCACTATAGTGTGATCACCCTGTAACTTTTTGCTACATACACCAATCTTAACCCTTTCTCAGCGGTTGAGGTCCATACAACTCATTTTGTTATAATTATATTTCCTAGGTTTACACTGAGTGTGACAGAATACTAAGCCCTAATTGAATCATGGACCCAGCTGAGATCAACACCCACATGCACGCTCTAAAGCAAAGGGTTGACCTACTAACAGATGGTTTAAACACCCTTAAAATAGAAAATGATACTTTAAAAGCCTATATTAGGGATGTTGTTGACAAAAGGGTTCCTCTCTCTGAGCCTCAGGTTAGTCCCCCAGAGAAATTTCACGGGGATAGATCTCAATATAGAGAATTTAAAAATGCATGCTTACTTATGTTTGCACTAAAGCCACACACTTACCCTAATGATAAAGTTAGGGTCCTAACTACTATATCTTATCTGAGAGGTGAACCTCGTATGTGGGCAAACACCTTTTTTGAGAACAACGAAGTAATCTTAAATTCATTAGACAATTTCTTTACAGCGATGGGTCAATTATACAAGCAGCTTACAGCTGAAACAGCCATGAGAGGGTTAAGACAAAAGAAAAGAGTAGTTGAAGACTACATTACAGAATTTAAAAAATGGGCAAAGGACTCTCAGTGGAACGACCTGTCTCTCAGGAACCAGTTTAGATTAGGCCTTTCTGATAGTATTAAAGATGAACTTTCACGAACAGAATTACCCTCTACACTTGAAGAGTTAATGACACTGAGCATAACCTTAGATAGACGCCTCAGAGAAAGGCAGCAAGAGAAATCTTATCATGACTCTAAGTACAAAAAACATACAATCACTTCACACACCGGTTCTAATCCTAAACCCTCTCCGGAACCGATGGACATCGGATTCATAAAAGGACCCCTGTCACCCCAAGAAAAGCTCAGACGCCGCAACCTTAATCTCTGCTTATATTGTGCCTCTGATGACCACACATTAAAGGAATGTCCTTCACTACTTAAACAAAACAAGGGTAAGAATTACTTTCAGACTTCCTGTTGTACTTCCCAGGAACCTACTGCCCCATATTTAAAATTGTCTCTTCTCTTACAGTGGGAACAACAGCGGGCCAACGCATCCGCGATAATTGATTCTGGTGCAACAGCCTCATACATTGATAAAGAATTTACCACTGTAAATAAAATACTACTAATGCAGAAAAGGTCTCCTGTCTTCTTGAGAGGGATAGATGGTATGGAAATTACCACTGGTCCTGTGGAATTTCAAACAGTTCCCCTTCTTGTTAGTACCACAGACCATCATAGAGAGTTTATAACTTTTGATGTGATTTGTTCACCTATCTCACCCATAGTTCTTGGTTTTCAATGGCTAACAATTCACAACCCCCTGATAAACTGGTCTAACCTCTCACTTACATTTCAGTCCACTTATTGTTCTGAAATTTGTTTTCCAGCTACTGTCTTACAAACTACTGAAGCTACACCCGAAAACCAAATACCTAAAGAGTACAAGGACTTCACTGACGTATTTAGTAAGACAGAATCTGAAAACTTACCTCCTCACAGGAAATACGATTGTCCTATTGACATTATACCTGGTTCTGAAATTCCCTGTGGGCATATCTTCCCCTTATCTACCCCTGAACTTACACACCTAAAAACATATATTGATGATAACCTAAAAAAGGGATTCATACGTCCCTCAACATTCCCCGCTGGAGCCGGAATATTCTTTGTAAAAAACAAAGACTGCTCACTCAGACCCATAGTCGATTATAGGAAATTAAATCAGATTACTGTAAAAAAACGCTATCCTCTGCCTCTGATTCCAGAGCTAATACAGAGATTAGAAGGGGCGAAGTTTTTTACCAAATTGGACTTAAGGGGTGCTTACAACCTAATCCGTATAAGATCTGGCGATGAATGGTTGACGGCGTTTAGAACTCGCTACGGCTTGTTCGAATACGTCGTCATGCCATTTGGGTTATGTAATGCCCCTGCTACTTTTCAGCATCTCATTAACGATCTTTTCAGAGATATCTTAGATGTATTCATCGTCATCTACCTGGATGACATACTCATATATTCCAAGTCTTTAACCGAACACATCTCCCATGTAAGACAAGTTCTCACTAGACTCAGGTCCAATCACTTGTACGCAAAAGCTGAGAAATGTATTTTTAATTCAGAGTCCATTTCTTTCCTTGGTTACGAAATATCTTCATCAGGAATTCGTATGGAGGACAACAAGATCAGAACAATACTACAATGGCCTTCTCCAAAAACCAAACGTCAAGTACAAAGTTTCATGGGGTTTGCAAACTTCTATCGTAAGTTTATTAAGAACTTCTCCAAGTTATCCATTCCTCTCACAACTCTAACTAAGTCAAACATACCTTTCAAATGGTCCTCTGAAGCCCAAAAGGCATTTGATTTCCTCAAAGAAAAATTTACCACTGCACCAATTTTAAGGTTCCCTGACCCAAAACTGCAATATGTACTTGAAGTTGATGTATCCAACTTCGCAATAGGTGCAATTCTTTCCCAGAGGGAAGACATTAAAAAACCTTTACACCCTGTTGCATATTATTCACGCACCTTAAATACTGCTGAACAAAATTACCCCATTGGGGATAAAGAGTTACTTGCAATAAAACTTTCTTTTGAGCATTGGCGTCACCTCTTGAAAGGTACTACCATTCCTACATTAATCTACACCGACCACAGAAACCTGCAATACCTTAAGTCTACAAGAACATTATCTGCTAGACAAGTCAGGTGGAACCTTTTCTTGTCAAGGTTTAATTACCTGATTACTTTCCGTCCATCTGGAAAAAATCAGAAGGCTGATGCTCTTTCTCGAATTCCTGTCGAAATTTCCTCACCATCACTTCAACAATCTCTTATCCCTGCACAGAATTTTCTCTATTTTTTCCATTGACTCTCTACCTATTCTCAAAAAGGAACAAATAATGGATCAAACAAAACCAGTACTTGATCTACTTGTCAAACCTGACGGATACTACTACCATGACTCTAAACTATACGTACCACCTTCCTTAAGACCCGCTTTACTTCGCTCTGTACATGAATCCTTACTTGCTGGGCATCCAGGGGTTAATAAGACCCAAGAATTAGTAAAAAGGAATTATTGGTGGCCTCAGATGACCACTGATGTTAATGACTACGTCCATACATGTGCCACTTGCACCACTTCGAAAAAAGAAAAACAACGGCCTTATGGCTTGCTTCTTCCTCTTCCTACCCCGAAGAGACCTTGGTCCGATATCGCACTAGATTTTATAGTAGACTTACCTGTATCTTTTAAAACAACACTATCCTAGTTGTTGTGGACCTTTTCACCAAAATGTGTCATTTTGTCCCATTTCATAAGCTACCTACTGCAATGGAGACCATTCACTTGCTTATTACTCATAAAACACCATGGCCTACCAACAACTATACTCAGTGATCGTGGCACTCAATTCTCCAGCAAGTTATGGTCTGAGTTCTGCAAAGTATTTGGCATTGACAGAAAACTCACCACTGCCTATTATCCGCAGACAAACGGACAGACAGAGAGATGTAATCAATGGCTTGAACAGTTCCTGAGGATTTTCTGTTCCACACAACAACATCTCTGGTCTGAACATTTACCATACGCTGAATTCTGCTATAATAATACCATACATTCAACTACTAATCAAACTCCATTTTTTTCTAATTATGGATTCCATCCCAGTTTTCAGTTACTACCTACCTCTCAGTCTCTATCCCCTACCATTGCGGAATTTTCTGACTCCATTTCCTCTAACTTCAGGTCCATTGAATCCGCTATCCCTCATGCAAAAGAGGTACATAAGCGCTATTATGACAAGCACAGGAGATCTGCTCCAAGTTACCAAAAAGGAGATCTAGTGTGGCTATCCACAAAAAGCTTGAGATTAAATACTCCATCGAAGAAACTCTCTCCTCTTTTTATTGGACCATACCCGGTTGAGACTGTTATTAATCCAAATGCTGTACGTCTCAAGCTGCCGAATACTCTTAAGATCCATCCGACATTCCATGTGTCCCTCCTAAAACCCTACAGGGTTATTCGGAACTCTTCCACGCCGATATTGACTCCACCTGTTACCATTGATCCAAACATGGAATACGAAGTTCGGGCTATTCTTGACTCTCGACTTTTCCGTGGTACTCTACAGTACCTTGTCAGCTGGAAGGGCTACTCTCACGAAGATGACTCTTGGGAGCCTGCTTGCAACATCTCAGCACCTCGCCTCATCTCCCGTTTTCATCAAAGAAACCCTGACCGGCCTAAACCTTGAGCACCGGAGTTGCTCATTAGATGGGGGATCCTGTCAGGATTGCTGCCTCCTTTTTAGTCACCTATTTTAGGTTATACTGTTCCTTTAAGTATTATCACTTCTTCACTGCTCCTCCCTATATAAACTCGCCTCCCACATTCTAACATTGCTTAGTATTGAAGTTTTACTCTTTTCAACTCCAAGCCAACTACCCGCCTGTGAACGCTGTTCACAACTTTGAACCACAGTCTTATTGACTTTCTTGCTGCAGAGTGAACGCTGTTCACTGATCTATAGACCTATAACAGACTTTCCGGTGTACCTCTACATAACCCCAATTTTGGTTCCAAGTCTCACCTTGATTTCAGACCTCCTCGGCTCCGGATTTCATTGACGCGGCATTCAGCTGCTGCTCCTAACACGCCCCTAGAAGTCGGGCTGCGGTGACGTCACATGCCAGCTTCTTTGGAGTCACGCACGTTTGCAACTCCTGTTAGCCGGATTACCTCTGCCAGCTCCCCTAATCATACAGACCGGTAAGCCACTCTTCATATAAGGTTGCCTATTACTAAGCTAATCCGGTTCTGTTTTCTATAGCTGCTCTGTGCTGGAAGTATTTATGTCTTATTAACCTGCCTATGAGTTCCTATGTATATTGGTTGCCAATCTGTTTTCTCTACTGCCTGTCCGGTCTGTAGCAAAGCTACTAGGTTAACGATCTTTTGCTCCAGAACTGTTGCTATGTGCTTAATGCAATATACCTATACATAATATATCTCCATTACAGCTGCTCACACTTATTTACTTATAGTAAATACTGTTGTTTTCTGACCTCTGGGCTATAAGCTAATTTTCCCTGCTGCATTATTCCTCAGTGCATTTTTACTTGCACATGTGGCAGCCATAGGGTTAATAACAATTACAGCCTGGTGTTACATTGGGTATTACAACCACTTCCACTATAGTGTGATCACCCTGTAACTTTTTGCTACATACACCATACACCAATCTTAACGCTTTCTCAGAAAGTCCATACAACTCATTTTGTTATAATTATATTTCCTAGGTTTACACTGAGTGTGACACCATGATCAGAACAAGGGTAATGGAAGAGACAACAGCCAGAGATCCTTGAAGGATCTATCTTCCAAAATCATCTTTAAGCAGGCAAAAGCTAAAGCTTCACAGCTCCCCACAGAAGGCAGGGAACCCCTGCACACCAACTCTTAGAGTAACACAACTCTGAGCAGAGAAAGAACATGTCCGCGCATCCAGACCATATGATGCGCCCAAGGCGGGAAGGAAGGAAACTCCGCCACCGCAATAAAATGCTTAATAGACTAAGAGTCGGCGTCCGGAAGAACCTCGAGAGAAAATGCAAATCATTAATCACTCGGCACACCAGACCACATAGGTCACACGCATCTCCCAACTCCAAAGAATGGAATAATGGTTCTGAGTCCCCGGGGACCTAAAGAACCATGATGATGTCTGCAAAAACAGATCCGTACCCCAGGCGAAAAACCCGAACAACCAACCTAGATATGCACTCATAACCCTCCGTACGGAGGGATTGTATTTAAACAACAGGCCTCATACTTCGGTAGGATCCGAGCCCTGGAGTCCATAGCATAGGTCAAGAGACATTCAGAATCCAATAGGATTAATCAGCACCACGAGGGTGACATGAACCCTGGTAACAGCTGAAAAGGCTATCCGACCAGTACCTGCCTGGCATAAGGACACTCTAGAACTGCCTAAGGTCCAAGAAACTTCGTCCCGAAGGATCGATAAATTAACTAGAAAAACAATTCTATTATTCAACAAGTGCGCAACTTCCGAGGACATGAGCTTAAGAAAAAACAAATTAAACACATCCATCCGGATCAAAATAAAATGAAGGCAGCACCCATCGGGTGAACACCCAAGGTGAATGAAGACGACAACGACAACGGGACCAGCTGATTAAAAACCCCATTCACCCAAGCTCATACCTGGAACCAAAAGACATAAAGAAAAAGAAAAACGGCGACGTCAAGGAGATTGGCTTCATCCCCAAACGTCATATCCATTTTGCCATCCAGCTTCTAAGGCCTCGGATCCCTCGACCCGCTAGGACTGGGATCCTCCAACATTGACAAAACATGTCTTAAAAGAACACGAAGTCGAGCCAGCCTATAATGGAAGGCAAAATCATCCCTCGCCGGATCAACTGAAGATCCTGGCCCTGAGATAGGGGCCCCTGAAGCCTCAGGGGCCAACGCTTACCCAGAAGGCCGAACTGAATTGGGCAATCCCACACTTGACAGGCCCTGTTTAACGGTACACGGACAGTAGCTTAGAAATACTTCACTTAGGAGATATAAATGACTCAGCGCCATAGAAATGGCCATGCGGAACCGTGCCGTAACCTCTGGAGGAAACAAGCCACCCTCCGGAGAAGGAGTAAAGGCCATAGGGACACCTGCTTGCATAGCCGGGAAATGAACTGGGGCACTCGCTTCACAGTTCATGGAAACCTCGGAGGCGGATGGGTCAACGCACTCTTTGCTCCCTGCTTCGGGACTCTAGAACAGCAATTGGAACATAACTGATGGGCATTGATTACCCGGGCCATTTCATATTCATCACAAGACACATCCTCCGTATCGGAGGCATCCATGTCACGCATATCAGAATCCTCCATAATCTTGGGATTACAAAAATGACAAAAAACTAACTGGCACCCTTTAACACCCCCAATGACTGGGGCACTCACCACATCCTGTGAACCAGACAACCCACGAGCAAGACTCTCTCGGTCGCACACAGTCAGCATACAGAAGTGAAAAACAGCGTAACCGCACCTGTCACGAGGTGCACCGTGCCAGTCACAAAAAGGGCACGCAATTTAGAAAGATTGCGTCATTAAAAGAAGGCCGTTATGTTCCGTAAAGGCTGTGAGCCTAAGTATAGCTACACAAATGCAGATAGAACCATATAACAAACATGATTAAAAGCCCCACTTGTTCAATAACCCCCCTCAGGAAATATTAACCCACAATTCTTTATTAAGATAAAAGGAGACCCACTGGGACCCTACCTTGTTTCGTTAACATTACATTCACATTTTGAAATAAAATGAAACAATCTTACCGGAATCTACGCTGTGGAACAGGAACACGGCCCTTCAAGTGTGACAGATAGTAGCCTCACTTCTGACATAGACTTGAGTGAAGAAAAGTAGGCAGCGAAACTCGTCAACGCTGATTACCAAGGAGCTGTTAATATGAGTCGGGATGGGTTCGCAGGAAAACTCTCCCTGCATCTCCGGACTCTAACTTTCATCCATGCTCTCACTGAGAGGCTGACAGGATTACTTAAAACTCCAGTCCCATTGCGAAGAGTACTACCCTCCATGAGAGACTATCTCGAACTTCTGACACTTCTCTGCCAACCTCCTGTGACGAAAGGCACAGGGAAGTGGGGGGAGGTATTTAAGCCTTTGGCTGGGGTGTCTTTGCCTCCTCCTGGTGGCCAGGTTCTGTATTTCCCAAAAGTAATGAATGCAGCTGTGGACTCTTCCCTTTTAAGAAGAAAATGTTTTTCCTGCAGAAAAATGAAGTCCCCCTTGTTTTTTCTTTTATAGCTATACTCCTTTTATTTGGGTTATTAAGCCCCTTGGTATTAATAGTGATCAGGTTCATCAAAGCTTTAACTTTAGCCGACTTCATAAGAAAAATGGGTCAGGAATCAGGCCATACAATAATAACAGATAGAACCAATCCATATTATACCAATAACAAAGATTGAGGAGTTTTTTTTTAAGAAAGCAGGTAACTCCTGAAGTGAAACATTTATAATAGAGCAGATACAAACACACACACACACACACACACACACGTGATCTTCAACAAAAGATACTAAGAGAACAAAGCACATTATAAACAGTAAATTGGAAATGGCATGCTCTGTCTGAATCAAAAAGTTTAATTTTGACTTTACTGTTAAACTTCTCTGTTAAAGTTTTGATGGATACATTTTCTATATTAAAAATAAAACTAAATAAATAGTCTCCAAGCTGGCTTCTGCCTTCCTGTTAATCTATTATTCCATCCGCCACAGACGATTAAGAGATGGGGATTCTTGTTACCATAAATAGAGGTCTGTTACTACATGAGCAGCTGCGCTGTGAGATTAAGCGCAGGCTGTTGGTGCTGGCTTGGGGGGTGCTGACTATTGGAATGTTTTTGTTGTGACATATTGATGATCTCTTAAAGAAACACTATGGAAACACCAGTGCCAGCTACGGCTAAACTTACACTTATACAAGCTGCAAATAAAGTGCGTCTCTGTTCTCTGTTGCACAGCTGAAAGCTGACACTCTGATGACAGATCCGGACTGGCTTTCACCAAATTGCAGCTGCCTTTTTTTCTAGATATGAACTGTCCCCAAATCAGTGCTAGTTCTGCTTCTTAATCAGAGCTCACTGACCCTCTCAGATCACATCTACTGATTTTCTGTATATGAGACCCCTACTAGCACTAAGTTCTGTTTCACCTGTTCAATTGAATTAAAGGGACGATAAGGACTAAATAAATGTTAGATGGAACTATGTTTTAAAGCAAAGAGCAGCCTGCGAATAATATGCAAATGTATTTTTTTTTTTTAATATTTACTGTTTAAATATTGAAAAAAAAAGTTTAAGAGGCCCATTCATCAACATGTGAGTAAACCATGTTCCCAAGCAGGTAACCAGTCTGATGCAGGAATTTAAGATTGCACAAGTGAGCACCCATGCCCCTTGTCAGTTATCTGGGATGGTTTAAAGGGACATGAAACACAAAATTAAACTTTCATGTTTTATATAAATCAATTTTTATTTTAAGAGACTTTTCAATTTACTTTTGCAAACTGACTTTGCTATTTTGCAATGGTATGCTCATAAGCACCAGCACTATTTATTTATAAAATATTTTACCAGGAAGGTAAAATATACCTATCTAGAGATAGCTGGTGACTAATTGACTCGCCATATATGTTCAGCTAGCTCCAAGTAGTACACTGCTGCTCTAGAGCTGACATTAACTATGTGTTTAATCCCTTTGCATGGGGACACTAAACCCATTTTTCATGATTCAGATAGAGCATGCAATTTTAAGCCACTTTCTAATTTACTCCTATTATCAATTTTTCTTTGTTCTCTTGCTATCTTTATTTGAAAAAGAAGGCATCTAAGATAAGGAGCCAGCCAATTTTTGGTTCAGACCAATGGACAGCAGTTGTTTATTGGTGCTGTCCAATCAGCAAGGACAACCCAGGTTGTGAACAAAAAATTGGCCGGTTTCTAAACTTACATTCTTGCTTTTGAAATAAAGATAGCAAGAGAATGAAGAAAATTTGATAATAGTAGTAAAATAGAAAGTTGCTTAAAATTGCATGCTCTATCTGAATCATGAAAGAAAAACATTTGGGTTCAGTGTCCCTTTAAATGCAAACAGTGCAAGAATAAAATGCATTGGTCTAAAGAGACCTGGTTATTAATTTGCAGTTTTGGGTATTGTGAGCGCACCGCAAGGGTTCCCAATCTATGCCCACAGCTTTGTAAACAGAACCCTTTGTGTCCTTAAAGCAATGTTGTAACTTAGGTTTCCTTCTTTTCTTAGAGAGAGTTAAGGCTGTGACACACTGCAAGCGATGCGGCGCGAGGCAAAGCAACTGCTTCATGTTGCATCACTTCTGAAGTACTGAAGCAGCCGGATTATACACACCGAGCGTGCACAGCCGGATTGTACACACCGAGCGTGCACAGCCGGATTGTACACACCGAGCGTGCACAGCCGGATTGTACACACCGAGCGTGCACAGCCGGATTGTACACACCGAGCGTGCACAGCCGGATTGTACACACCGAGCGTGCACAGCCGGATTGTACACACCGAGCGTGCACAGCCGGATTGTACACACCGAGCGTGCACAGCCGGATTGTACACACCGAGCGTGCACAGCCGGATTGTACACACCGAGCGTGCACAGCCGGATTATACACACCGAGCGTGCACAGCCGGATTATACACACCGAGCGTGCACAGCCGGATTATACACACCGAGCGTGCACAGCCGGATTATACACACCGAGCGTGCACAGCCGGATTATACACACCGAGCGTGCACAGCCGGATTATACACACCGAGCGTGCACAGCCGGATTATACACACCGAGCGTGCACAGCCGGATTATACACACCGAGCGTGCACAGCCGGATTATACACACCGAGCGTGCACAGCCGGATTATACACACCGAGCGTGCACAGCCGGATTATACACACCGAGCGTGCACAGCCGGATTATACACACCGAGCGTGCACAGCCGGATTATACACACCGAGCGTGCACAGCCGGATTATACACACCGAGCGTGCACAGCCGGATTATACACACCGAGCGTGCACAGCCGGATTATACACACCCAGCGTGCACAGCCGGATTATACACACCCAGCGTGCACAGCCGGATTGTACACACCGAGCGTGCACAGCCGGATTGTACACACCGAGCGTGCACAGCCGGATTGTACACACCGAGCGTGCACAGCCGGATTGTACACACCGAGCGTGCACAGCCGGATTGTACACACCGAGCGTGCACAGCCGGATTGTACACACCGAGCGTGCACAGCCGGATTGTACACACCGAGCGTGCACAGCCGGATTATACACACCGAGCGTGCACAGCCGGATTATACACACTGAGCGTGCACAGCCAGATTATAACATAGCACATAGCAAATTTAGTTTTTTCGAGATTCAGATAGAACATACAACTTTAAACAACTTTCCAATTTACTTCTGTTATCTGATTTGCTTTGTTCCTTTTGTATCCTTTGTTGAAAAGAATACCTAGGTATTTCGAAAGCAGAAATGTACTACTGGGAGCTAGCTGCTCATAGATTTCATATAACCAGAGACCAGGGACACATGTAAGGGCCATACACCCCGACTTGACATGACAACCAGGCATCCTTGATTTGCCCATATGGAGAGTAAAGGAGCTTGAGGGCATCTGTGCTTAACCCCTGCAAAGGGATTTAACACATAGATAAAGTCCTCCTTGGGAGCTGCAGGGTAATGTTAGTAAGCCAATTAGCAGGTGCAGTTGCACAATCTCAACAATCACTGGCTGTGTTACGCTCAGAAGCTGCAATGCTTGTGACTCCTGATTAGAACTTTAGCTATGTGTTTAACCTATTTGTATGTGGGGAGGGTAACACATGGGAGTCTATTTATATATGTGCGGACAGACATGATCCGCTATAGCGAACCATGTCCGCCGCACATCGATAAATGCCGACATCATACGCTGTCAGCAATTATTATTGCACCAGCAGTTCTTGTGAACTGCTGGTGGAATACCGCCCCCTGCAGATTCGCGGCCAATCAGGGGGTGTCAATTAGCCCGATCGTTCATGATGGGGCGGTTTGCTATAAGCCGCCTCAGAGGCGGCATATGAGTTTAATAGCAGCGGTCTTAAGACCGCTGCTTATTAGGAACAGGGGCCATTCGGCCCTTGTTAAATAGACCCCATAGAGTTTTATAGTGAATAGTAGAAATATTAACTTGTGTAATGTTTGTGCTACAACTTCCCTTTAAATTGAATGAGCTGATTAATTCTAGTGGCCCAGTGCTCTGTAAGTTTTTAGTGTTGTTCTGTGTCTGCACAAATGTTTTGTCTACTCTGCATGTATTGAGTAACCCTGTAG